>NC_079192.1:131798555-131893555 GCF_029499605.1 Hyla sarda | reverse complement strand
GGCACTGTATATGTATACATGACACACAGCCTGGCACTGTATGTATATATATATATATATATATATATATATATATATATATACATGACACACAGCCTGGCACTGTATATGTATACATGACACACAGTCTGGCACTGTATATGTATACATGACACACAGCCTGGCACTGTATATATATACATAACACACAGCCTGGCACTGTATATGTATACATGACACACAGTCTGGCACTGTATATGTATACATGACACACAGCCTGGCACTGTATATGTATACATGACAGCCTGGCACTGTATATGTATACATGACACACAGCCTGGCACTGTATATGTAGACATGACACACAGCCTGGCACTGTATATGTAGACATGACACACAGCCTGGCACTGTATATGTAGACATGACACACAGCCTGGCACTGTGTATATATATATATATATATATATATATATATACATGACACACAGCCTGGCACTGTATATGTATACATGACACACAGCCTGGCACTGTATATGTATACATGACACACAGCCTGGCACTGTATATGTATACATGACACACAGCCTGGCACTGTATATGTATATATGACACACTGTACACAGGTGACGTCGCCGCCGCACGCTCCGCTCTCACAATACCATCTCTACAACCATGACTACACCACTCAATACTAAGCAGACCACGCCCACCTCATCTGCATGCCCCACCTCGTCCAATCACAGCAGAGGGGCGTCTCCCCCGAGGACAAGGCGTCTGCTGCCGCTGCTCGTCTCAGTTGTCCGTCAGCGGCGGGGATCTTGTGTGCTAAGAGCCGCGTACACCGCTCCACTATTGTTATAGTGACGGCTGCTGATCCACAGGCTGCTGGCACCATGTCAGTGGCGGGGCTGAAGAAGCAGTTCCATAAAGCAAGTCAGGTAAGCGGGAGAAGAGTGGACTGTACATGTATGGGCTGTGTTCTCTGGATGTACACAAGGAGGTGTCCACGCTGTCACCAGGGAGCGCTGGGCATCACATCTGCTGGAGGCTGACAGGTGGGATACAATGGGCTGTCACTATACACTGTGCTGTCACTGATGGGTATTCTAAAGCATGCCATGTCTGAGGACATCTCTTACCATCATGGAGGACAATTGTCATGTATGTTATAGTGCTCTATGGTACACACAGTCACTTCTGATGGTGGATGTACAATGATAGTACTCTATGGTACACACAGTCACTTCTGATGGTGGATAGACAGTGATATTACTCTATGGTACACACAGTCACTTCTAATGGTGGATGTACAATGATAGTACTCTATGGTGCACACAGTCACTTCTGATGGTGGATGTACAATGATAGTACTCTATGGTGCACACAGTCACTTCTGATGGTGGATGGACAGTGATAGTACTCTATAGTACACACAGTCACTTCTGATGGTGGATGGACAGTGATAGTACTCTATGGTGCACACAGTCACTTCTGATGGTGGATGGAAGTGATAGTACTCTATAGTACACACAGTCACTTCTGATGGTGGATGGACAGTGATGGTACTCTATAGTACACACAGTCACTTCTGATGGTGGATGGAAGTGATAGTACTCTATAGTACACACAGTCACTTCTGATGGTGGATGGACAGTGATGGTACTCTATGGTGCACACAGTCACTTCTGATGGTGGATGGACAGTGATAGTACTCTATGGTACACACAGTCACTTCTGATGGTGGGTGTACAGTGATAGTACTCTATGGTACACACAGTCACTTCTGATGGTGGGTGTACAGTGATAGTACTCTATGGTACACACAGTCACTTCTAATGGTGGATGTGCAGTGATAGTACTCTATGGTGCACACAGTCACTTCTGATGGTGGATGTACAATGATAGTATTCTATGGTACACACAATCACTTCTGATGGTGGATGTACAATGATAGTACTCTATGGTACACACAGTCACTTCTAATGGTGGATAGACAGTGATAGTACTCTATGGTACACACAGTCACTTCTAATGGTGGATAGACAGTGATATTACTCTATGGTACACACAGTCACTTCTAATGGTGGATGTACAGTGATAGTACTCTATAGTACACACAGTCACTTCTAATGGTGGATGTGCAGTGATAGTACTCTATGGTGCACACAGTCACTTCTAATGGTGGATGGACAGTGATAGTACTCTATGGTACACACAGTCACTTCTGATGGTGGGTGTACAGTGATAGTACTCTATGGTACACACAGTCACTTCTGATGGTGGGTGTACAGTGATAGTACTCTATGGTACACACAGTCACTTCTAATGGTGGATGTGCAGTGATAGTACTCTATGGTGCACACAGTCACTTCTGATGGTGGATGTACAATGATAGTATTCTATGGTACACACAATCACTTCTGATGGTGGATGTACAATGATAGTACTCTATGGTACACACAGTCACTTCTAATGGTGGATAGACAGTGATAGTACTCTATGGTACACACAGTCACTTCTAATGGTGGATAGACAGTGATATTACTCTATGGTACACACAGTCACTTCTAATGGTGGATGTACAGTGATAGTACTCTATAGTACACACAGTCACTTCTAATGGTGGATGTGCAGTGATAGTACTCTATGGTGCACACAGTCACTTCTAATGGTGGATGGACAGTGATAGTACTCTATGGTACACACAGTCACTTCTAATGGTGGATGTACAGTGATAGTACTCTATGGTACACACAGTCACTTCTAATGGTGGATGTATAATGATAGTACTCTATGGTACACACAGTCACTTCTGATGGTGGATGGACAGTGATAGTACTCTATGGTACACACAGTCACTTCTGATGGTGGATGGACAGTGATAGTACTCTATGGTACACACAGTCACTTCTGATGGTGGATGGAAGTGATAGTACTCTATAGTACACACAGTCACTTCTGATGGTGGATGGAAGTGATCGTACTCTATAGTACACACAGTCACTTCTGATGGTGGATGGACAGTGATAGTACTCTATGGTGCACACAGTCACTTCTGATGGTGGATGGACAGTGATAGTACTCTATGGTACACACAGTCACTTCTGATGGTGGGTGTACAGTGATAGTACTCTATGGTACACACAGTCACTTCTAATGGTGGATGGACAGTGATAGTGCTCTATGGTACACACAGTCACTTCTGATGGTGGATGAACAGTGATAGTACTCTATGGTACACACAGTCACTTCTGATGGTGGGTGTACAGTGATAGTACTCTATGGTACACACAGTCACTTTTGATGGTGGGTGTACAGTGATAGTGCTCTATGGTACACACAGTCACTTCTAATGGTGGATGGACAGTGATAGTACTCTATGGTACACACAGTCACTTCTGATGGTGGATGGAAGTGATAGTACTCTATGGTACACACAGTCACTTCTGATGGTGGATGGAAGTGATAGTACTCTATGGTACACACAGTCACTTCTGATGGTGGATTGACAGTGATAGTACTCTATGGTGCACACAGTCACTTCTGATGGTGGATGGACAGTGATAGTACTCTATGGTACACACAGTCACTTCTGATGGTGGGTGTACAGTGATAGTACTCTATGGTACACACAGTCACTTCTAATGGTGGATGGACAGTGATAGTGCTCTATGGTACACACAGTCACTTCTGATGGTGGATGGACAGTGATAGTACTCTATGGTACACACAGTCACTTCTAATGGTGGATGGACAGTGATAGTACTCTATGGTACACACAGTCACTTCTGATGGTGGATGGAAGTGATAGTACTCTATAGTACACACAGTCACTTCTGATGGTGGATGGAAGTGATAGTACTCTATAGTACACACAGTCACTTCTGATGGTGGATGGACAGTGATAGTACTCTATGGTGCACACAGTCACTTCTAATGGTGGATGGACAGTGATAGTGCTCTATGGTACATACAGTCACTTCTGATGGTGGATGGACAGTGATAGTACTCTATGGTACACACAGTCACTTCGGATGGTGGGTGTACAGTGATAGTACTTTATGGTACACACAGTCACTTCTAATGGAGGATGGACAGTGATAGTACTCTATGGTACACACAGTCACTTCGGATGGTGGGTGTACAGTGATAGTACTCTATGGTACACACAGTCACTTCTGATGGTGGGTGTACAGTGATAGTACTCTATGGTACACACAGTCACTTCTAATGGTGGATGTGCAGTGATAGTACTCTATGGTGCACACAGTCACTTCTGATGGTGGATGTACAATGATAGTATTCTATGGTACACACAATCACTTCTGATGGTGGATGTACAATGATAGTACTCTATGGTACACACAGTCACTTCTAATGGTGGATAGACAGTGATAGTACTCTATGGTACACACAGTCACTTCTAATGGTGGATAGACAGTGATATTACTCTATGGTACACACAGTCACTTCTAATGGTGGATGTACAGTGATAGTACTCTATAGTACACACAGTCACTTCTAATGGTGGATGTGCAGTGATAGTACTCTATGGTGCACACAGTCACTTCTAATGGTGGATGGACAGTGATAGTACTCTATGGTACACACAGTCACTTCTAATGGTGGATGTACAGTGATAGTACTCTATGGTACACACAGTCACTTCTAATGGTGGATGTATAATGATAGTACTCTATGGTACACACAGTCACTTCTGATGGTGGATGGACAGTGATAGTACTCTATGGTACACACAGTCACTTCTGATGGTGGATGGACAGTGATAGTACTCTATGGTACACACAGTCACTTCTGATGGTGGATGGAAGTGATAGTACTCTATAGTACACACAGTCACTTCTGATGGTGGATGGAAGTGATCGTACTCTATAGTACACACAGTCACTTCTGATGGTGGATGGACAGTGATAGTACTCTATGGTGCACACAGTCACTTCTGATGGTGGATGGACAGTGATAGTACTCTATGGTACACACAGTCACTTATGATGGTGGGTGTACAGTGATAGTACTCTATGGTACACACAGTCACTTCTAATGGTGGATGGACAGTGATAGTGCTCTATGGTACACACAGTCACTTCTGATGGTGGATGAACAGTGATAGTACTCTATGGTACACACAGTCACTTCTGATGGTGGGTGTACAGTGATAGTACTCTATGGTACACACAGTCACTTTTGATGGTGGGTGTACAGTGATAGTGCTCTATGGTACACACAGTCACTTCTAATGGTGGATGGACAGTGATAGTACTCTATGGTACACACAGTCACTTCTGATGGTGGATGGAAGTGATAGTACTCTATGGTACACACAGTCACTTCTGATGGTGGATGGAAGTGATAGTACTCTATGGTACACACAGTCACTTCTGATGGTGGATTGACAGTGATAGTACTCTATGGTGCACACAGTCACTTCTGATGGTGGATGGACAGTGATAGTACTCTATGGTACACACAGTCACTTCTGATGGTGGGTGTACAGTGATAGTACTCTATGGTACACACAGTCACTTCTAATGGTGGATGGACAGTGATAGTGCTCTATGGTACACACAGTCACTTCTGATGGTGGATGGACAGTGATAGTACTCTATGGTACACACAGTCACTTCTAATGGTGGATGGACAGTGATAGTACTCTATGGTACACACAGTCACTTCTGATGGTGGATGGAAGTGATAGTACTCTATAGTACACACAGTCACTTCTGATGGTGGATGGAAGTGATAGTACTCTATAGTACACACAGTCACTTCTGATGGTGGATGGACAGTGATAGTACTCTATGGTGCACACAGTCACTTCTAATGGTGGATGGACAGTGATAGTGCTCTATGGTACATACAGTCACTTCTGATGGTGGATGGACAGTGATAGTACTCTATGGTACACACAGTCACTTCGGATGGTGGGTGTACAGTGATAGTACTTTATGGTACACACAGTCACTTCTAATGGAGGATGGACAGTGATAGTACTCTATGGTACACACAGTCACTTCTAATGGTGGATGGACAGTGATAGTACTCTATAGTACACACAGTCACTTCTGATGGTGGAAGGACAGTGATACGGTAGTATTCTATGGTACACACAGTCACTTCTAATGGTGGATGTACAGTGATAGTATTCAATGGTACACACAGTCACTTCTAATGGTGGATGGACAGTGAAAGTACTCTATGGTACACACAGTCACTTCTAATGGTGGATGGACAGTGAAAGTACTCTATGGTACACACAGTCACTTCTAATGGTGGATGTACAGTGATAGTATTCTATGGTACACACAGTCACTTCTAATGGTGGATGGACAGTGAAAGTACTCTATGGTACACACAGTCACTTCTGATGGTGGATGTACAATGATAGTACTCTATAGTACACACAGTCACTTCTGATGGTGTATGGAAGTGATAGTACTCTATAGTGCACACAGTCACTTCTGATGGTGGATGGACAGTGATAGTACTCTATAGTACACACAGTCACTTCTGATGGTGGATGGAAGTGATAGTACTCTATGGTACACACAGTCACTTCTGATGGTGGATGGACAGTGATAGTACTCTATGGTACACACAGTCACTTCTGATGGTGGAAGGACAGTGATACGGTAGTATTCTATGGTACACACAGTCACTTCTAATGGTGGATGTACAGTGATAGTATTCTATGGTACACACAGTCACTTCTAATGGTGGATGGACAGTGAAAGTACTCTATGGTACACACAGTCACTTCTGATGGTGGATGTACAATGATAGTACTCTATAGTACACACAGTCACTTCTGATGGTGTATGGAAGTGATAGTACTCTATAGTACACACAGTCACTTCTGATGGTGGATGGACAGTGATAGTACTCTATAGTACACACAGTCACTTCTGATGGTGGATGGAAGTGATAGTACTCTATAGTACACACAGTCACTTCTGATGGTGGATGGACAGTGATAGTGCTTTATGGTACACACAGTCACTTCTAATTGTGGATGTACAATGATAGTACTCTATGGTGCACACAGTCACTTCTAATGGTGAATGGACAGTGATAGTACTCTATGGTACACACAGTCACTTCTAATTGTGGATGTACAATGATAGTACTCTATGGTGCACACAGTCACTTATAATGGTGGATGGACAGTGATAGTACTCTATGGTACACACAGTCACTTCTGATGATCTCAGTGATCTCATGCTTTATCTGATCAGTAAAAGTGACACGATACAAGGTTGACACTTTGTTCCATATACAACATGCACAGAAGGAACATTTGGGGAGATTTATCAATATTGAGGTGGCTGAACCCTTTTATTACACGATCATTTTTGGTTGTCTTATTTATCATAGGGTCACATTGCTTTGTTAAATGGTGTTTCTGTAGGCCAGTGTTTTCCAAACAGCGTGTCTTCAGCTGTTGCAAAACTACAACTCCTAGCATATCCGGACAGCCTTTGGCTGTCCGGGCATGCTAGGAATTGTAGTTTTGCATCAAATGTAGACACACTGTTTGATATAGGCTTTTCTGTTTAACTGGTGGCTTTTGGTAGATAATTTTTGCTCGTGTGTTGTTTTTTTTGCTACTTTTTAGTTAAGACTATTTTGTTGTGACATTGGAGAGTGACATTATACATACAGAGTAGAGACTTTTACATGGACAGTGATGGGATTTTGTTGGCAACTTTGTACTTTCTGTGACATTTATGTGCTAACACCATGAAAAAAACAGCTAAAAACAAAAATAACATTATCACAGGTGCATTGATACATATTTGCAACAGTATTTAATAATATATATATATATATATATATATATATATATATATATAATAAAAATAGACACGTGTGACAAAGTCTGGAGATGCCGTGGAGAACGTTCTGCTGCCTGCAACATCCTCCAGCATGACCGGTTTGGCGGTGGGTCAGTAATGGTTTGGGGTGGCATTTCTTTGGGGGGCCCGCACAGCCCTCCATGTGCTTGCCAGAGGTAGCCTGACTGCCATTAGGTACCTAGATGAGATTCTCAGACCCCTTGTGAGACCGTATGCTGGTGCGGTTGGCCCTGGGTTCCTCCTAATGCAAGACAATGCTAGACCTCATGTGGCTGGAGTGTGTCAGCAGTTCCTGCAAGAGGAAGGCATTGATGCTATGGACTGGCCCGCCCGTTCCCCAGACCTGAATCCGATTAAGCACATCTGGGACATAACCAATCCACCAATGCCACGTTGCACCACAGACTGTCCAGTAGTTGGCGGATGCTTTAGTCCAGGTCTGGGAGGACATCCCTCAGGAGACCATCCACCACCTCATCAGGAGCATGCCCAGGCATTGTAGGGAGGTCATACGGGCACGTGGAGGCCACACACACTACTGTGCCTCATTTTGACTTGTTTTAAAGGACATCTGCAGCGTTACAAACAGTTATCCCCTATCCCTAAGATAGGGGATAAGTGTTTGATCACGGGGGTTCGAACGCTGCAGCCCCCACGATCTCCTGTACGGGGCTGCGGCTCTCCCGTGCAGGGGGGCGTGCCAGCCGCAGCATGACGTTACGGCCGGCACGCCTCCTCCATACATCTCTATGGGAGAGGCAGCATTCGTACCTCCCCGCATCCCCCACAGAACTGTATGGGGACGGGGAGGAGACGGGGCATCACTGTCGACCTCTAGGTCGAAGCTACGTGCCTTAGTGCTCACCATGAGCGCTTATGGCGGCGCCCGTTAGGGAGATTGGGGGGGGGGGGGGTCCCAGCGGTCAGACCCCCTGCGATCAAACACTTATCCCCTATCCTGTGGATAGGGGATAAGTGTAATGCCGCTGCAGTTGTCCTTTAAGGACATTACATCAAAGTTGGATCAGCCTGTAGTGTGGTTGTTCACTATGATTTTGAGTGTGACTCCATATCCAGACCTCCATGGGTTGATAAATTTGATTTCCATTGATAATTTTTGTGTGATTTTGTTGTCAGCACATTCAACTATGTAAAGATGAAAGTATTTCATACGATTAGTTCATTCATTCAGATCTAGGATGTGTTATCTTAGTGTTCCCTTTATTTTTTTGAGCAGTGTGTTTAAAATAAACCTTCCCACCAACATAAGGCTTCCGTTTCTATAAAATGATGTGTAATAAAAAAATGAATGAGTAATGTTAGCATACTTGCTTCATATGCATTGTTGACAACCTTTTCTTACACCATGTCAGTGGTGGTGGGAGGATGAGACTTTTTATATGACCTTGCTTAAAAATGTAGAAACTTTTTCTGAAAATTTGTGTCTACTACATCTGCCTAAGTGAACTTGGCTTCTACAGAACACATTTCTGAAACAGGCGGTGCCAAAAACTCCAACAAAAGCAGCACACAAACTCGCATTGCTTAGAAATGTGCGACAATTTAAAGTGTACCTGTCAACAAAAAGTTTTTATATAATGTAGATAATAATATTTTATGTATATTTGTAATATACATTGGTTAAAAATTGTGTATATTTTGGGGGGGGGGGGGGAATGCTGTCTCTGCAGCTATTGCATGTGTGTCTCTATGAGGAGTCCAAATATAGGAAATGAGGGCGGGAAAAGCAGGGCTCTGTGCAGACTACTGGCTTGTCAATCATCCTGATGTGTTAGCTTGTATCATGTCATAGAGCCTCAGTGCACAGAGCCCTGCTTGTCCTCAGCGCACAGAGTCCTGCTTGTCCTCAGCGCACAGAGCCCCCTGCTTGTCCTCAGTGTACAGAGCCCTGCTTGTCCTCAGTGTACAGAGCCCTGCTTGTCCTCAGTGTACAGAGCCCTGCTTGTCCTCAGTGTACAGAGCCCTGCTTGTCCTCAGTGTACAGTGCCCTGCTTGTCCTCACTGCACAGAGCCCTGCTTGTCCTCACTGCACAGAGCCCTGCTTGTCCTCAGTGTACAGAGCCCTGCTTGTCCTCAGTGTACAGAGCCCTGCTTGTCCTCACTGCACAGAGCCCTGCTTGTCCTCACTGCACAGAGCCCTGCTTGTCCTCAGTGTTCAGAGCCCTGCTTGTCCTCAGTGTACAGAGCCCTGCTTGTCCTCAGTGTACAGAGCCCTGCTTGTCCTCAGTGTACAGAGCCCTGCTTGTCCTCAGTGTACAGAGCCCTGCTTGTCCTCAGTGTACAGAGCCCTGCTTGTCCTCAGTGTACAGAGCCCTGCTTGTCCTCAGTGTACAGAGCCCTGCTTGTCCTCAGTGTACAGAGCCCTGCTTGTCCTCAGTGTACAGAGCCCTGCTTGTCCTCAGTGTACAGAGCCCTGCTTGTCCTCATTGTACAGAGCCCTGCTTGTCCTCGGCGTACAGAGCCCTGCTTGTCCTCGGCGTACAGAGCCCTGCTTGTCCTCGGCGTACAGAGCCCTGCTTGTCCTCGGCGCACAGAGCCCTGCTTGTCCTCGGCGCACAGAGCCCTGCTTGTCCTCGGCGCACAGAGCCCTGCTTGTCCTCGGTGCACAGAGCCCTGCTTGTCCTCGGTGCACAGAGACCTGCTTGTCCTCGGCGCACAGAGCCCCCTGCTTGTCCTCGGCGCACAGAGCCCCCTGCTTGTCCTCGGCGCACAGAGCCCCCTGCTTGTCCGCGGCGCACAGAGCCCCCTGCTTGTCCGCGGCGCACAGAGCCCCCTGCTTGTCCGCGGCACACAGAGCCCCCTGCTTGTCCGCGGCGCACAGAGCCCCCTGCTTGTCCTCGGCGCACAGAGCCCCCTGCTTGTCCTCGGCGCACAGAGCCCCCTGCTTGTCCTCGGCGCACAGAGCCCCCTGCTTGTCCTCGGCGCACAGAGCCCCCTGCTTGTCCTCGGCGCACAGAGCCCCCTGCTTGTCCTCGGCGCACAGAGCCCCCTGCTTGTCCTCGGCGCACAGAGCCCCCTGCTTGTCCTCGGCGCACAGAGCCCCCTGCTTGTCCTCGGCGCACAGAGCACCCTGCTTGTCCTCGGCGCACAGAGCCCCCTGCTTGTCCTCGGCGCACAGAGCCCCCTGCTTGTCCTCGGCGCACAGAGCCCCCTGCTTGTCCTCGGCGCACAGAGCCCCCTGCTTGTCCTCGGCGCACAGAGCCCCCTGCTTGTCCTCGGCGCACAGAGCACCCTGCTTGTCCTCGGCGCACAGAGCACCCTGCTTGTCCTCGGCGCACAGAACCCTGCTTGTCCTCGGCGCACAGAGCCCTGCTTGTCCTCGGCACACAGAGCCCCCTGCTTGTCCACCCACACCTCCTGTATTTGGACTCCTTATAGAGACACACGTAATAGCTGCAGAGACAAAAAATATACTTATTTTTTAACCAATGTATATTACAAATATACATATCTACAAATCTACATTATTTAAAAAGTTTTTGTTGACGACGGGTACACTTTAAATACAAAAAAATATAAAAATAAAATTGTGTCCTGACTCAACACATCACTAGTCAGTGTTGTGGCATTCGTCCAGTGTATGGCTGCCTTTATTCATCATTTCATGGATTGTATTCTCTGTTATTATAGGGATGTGAATGCCGAGGGTCACATCGTGATCAATAATGCATATCCATTTAATCGGGTGTCACATGATAGATGACAGTAATTACACCGGGGCTGATAGCAGAGAGAAATAACGGGGGGCCAATGGTTATGGCACAAGCTCGTTCGCTGGAGTGTTCCCTGGTGCCTGTGGCTGACGCTGTTTGGAACCACTGACAGATATAGCAGAGCTGGGATTGTCTAGTGCAGCAGAGTTTGTGATTTGGCAAATGTTGTGTTGTCAGTGTTTTTTTTTAATTTTTTTACATAGGACTGCATGTAAACATTCATAACTGTTAAAGTTGTAATAAGGCGCAGATAATAAACTCATCTCTGCTATGTCTGCTGTCCTGATCACAGTACATAGCTGGGGGATGATGGTGCATATAATTGGGAACAGGTACCTATGGGAAGAATGTGGCGCTCAGCAATGAAACGTGTCAACTAATAATAGACGATGCCTTAATGGCTGATCTTTCAGGAACAGCACACCATAAATTGACACACCTAATAACAGAAACATGTCAGCAGACAATACCTGCGGCTGTCTCGTGGATGGATTCGCACTTCTCTTACTCATTTAGGATAATCCGTCCATATCAGACCAGTGGATGGTGGACTCTCGGCACTCCTAGCATTGCAGTCTATGTTATTTTATATTGCAAATAAACATAAAACCATATGTAACCTACCTGAATGGGGGCCATAATACTACTGGGAAAAAGGAGTCGATATAAAGTAGTTTTGCAATAGCTGGAGGTACACTGGTTGGGAAACACTGCTTAAAGGGGTACTCCAGTGGAATTTTTTTTTTTATTATTTAAATCAACTGGTGCCAGAAAGTTAAACAGATTTGTAAATGGCTTCTGTTTAAAAATCTTGATCCTTCCAGTACTTATCAGCTGCTGTATAATACAGAGGAAGTTCTTTTATTTTTGAATTTCTTTTCAGTCTGACCACAATGCTCTCTGCTGACACCTCTGTCCATGTTAGGAACTGTCCAGAGTAGAAGCAAATCCCCATAGCAAACCTCTCCTGCTTTGGACAGTTCCTGATATGGACAGAGGTGTCAGCAGAGAGCACTGTGGTCAGACAGAAAAGAAATTCAAAAATAAAAGAACTTCTTCTGTATTATACAGCAGCTGATAAGTACTGGAAGGATTAACTTTCTGGCACCAGTTGATTTAAAAACATTTTTTTTCCCACCGGAGTAACCCTAAGAGTATGAAAAAGCAGGAACAATTAAACAATTAAAGGGGTACTCCAGTGGAATTTTTTTTATTTAAATCAACTGGTGCCAGAAATTTAAACAGATTTGTAAATTACTTCTGTTTAAAAATCTTGATCCTTCCAGTACTTATCAGCTGCTGTATAATACAGAGAAAGTTCTTTTATTTTTGAATTTCTTTTCAGTCTGACCACAATGCTCTCTGCTGACGTCTCTGTCCATGTTAGGAACTGTCCAGAGTAGGAGCAAATCTCCACAGCAAACCTTTCCTCCTCTGGACAGTTCATGACATGGACAGAGGTGTCAGCAGAGAGCACTGTGGACAGACAGAAAATAAATTCAAAAAGAAAAGAATTTCCTCTGTAGTACTCAGCAGCTAATAAGTACTGGAAGGATTAAGATTTTATTTTTATATAACTGTGTATTTATGGGTATTTAATTTTTTTAACAGCGTTCCAAAGAGGAAACAAAAATTCAGGTCAAACATTAGTACATTTCAAAGAAAAGCATATGTAAAGTGAAATGACAATAATATACAAAAAAAAATAAAAAATAAAATAAAAGAAACTAAAAAAGGGAAAAATAGAAAATAAGAAGAAAAAGGAAAATAAAAATGATGTAATTGTAAGCCATGACATTAAATAGCATGATCTGGCTGAGCACATTCACAACGAAAGGCAGCTTAGTAAATATCTTTACCATAGCTATCTACTATACCACATAATGTTAGGAGTAAGATTTTTTTTATAGAAGTAATTCACAAATTTGTTTAACTTTCTGGCACCAGTTGATTTGAAAAAAAAATTCAATTTAACCCCTTAAGGACCAGGCCATTTTACACCTTAAGGACCGGAGCGTTTTTTGCAATTCTGACCACTATCACTTTAAACATTAATAAATCTGGAATGCTTTTAGTTATCATTCTGATTCCGAGATTGTTTTTTCGTGACATATTCTACTTTAACTTAGTGGTAAAATTTTATGGTAACTTGCATCCTTTCTTGGTGAAAAATCCCAAAATTTGATGAAAAAAATGAAAATTTTGCATTTTTCTAACTTTGAAGCTCTCTGCTTGTAAGGAAAATGGATATTCCAAATATATTTTTTTGGGGTTCACATATACAATATGTCTACTTTATGTTTGCATCATAAAATTTATGAGTTTTTACTTTTGGAAGACACCAGAGGGCTTCAAAGTTCAGCAGCAATTTTCCGATTTTTCACAATATTTTCAAACTCGCTATTTTTCAGGGACCAGTTCAGGTTTGAAGTGGATTTGAAGGGTCTTCATATTACAAATACCCCATAAAAGACCCCATTATAAAAACTACACCCCCCAAAGTATTCAAAATGACATTCAATAAGTGTTTTAACCTTTTAGGTGTTTCACAGGAATAACAGCAAAGTGAAGGAGAAAATTCACAATCTTCATTTTTTACACTCGTATGATCTTGTAGACCCAATTTTTGAATTTTTGCAAGGGATAAAAAGGAGAAATTGTTTACTTGTATTTGAAACCCAATTTCTCTCGAGTAAGGACATACCTCATATGTCTGTTAATTGTTCGGCGGGCGCAGTAGAGGGCTCAGAAGGGAAGGAGCGACAAATGGTTTTTGGGGGGCATGCCGCATTTAGGAAGCCCCTATGGTGCCAGGACAGCAAAAAAAAAACACATGGCATACCATTTTGGAAACTAGACCCCTCAGGGAACGTAACAAGGGGTAAAGTGAACCTTAATACCCTACAGGTGATTCACGACTTTTGCATATGTAAAAAAAATATATATATTTTTTACCTAAAATGCTTGGTTTCCCAAAAATTTTACATTTTTAAAAAGGGTAATAGCAGAAAATACCCCCCAAAATTTGAAGCCCAATTTCTCCCGATACAGAAAACACCCCATATGGGGGTGAAAAGGGCTCTGCTGGCGCACTACAGGTCTCAGAAGGGAAGGAGTCACATTTGGCTTTTTTGAAGGAAATTTTGCTCTGGGGGCATGCCGCATTTAGGAAGCCCCTATGGTGCCAGAACAGCAAAAAAAAAACACATGGCATACCATTTTGGAAACTAGACCCCTCGGGGAACGTAACAAGGGGTAGTTTGAACCTTTATACCCCACAGGTGTTTCACGACTTTTGATTATGTAAAAAATATATTTTTTTTTTTACCTAAAATGCTTGTTTTCCCAAAAATTTTACATTTTTAAAAAGGGTAATAGCAGAAAATACCCCCCAAATTTTTTAGGCAATTTCTCCCGAGTACGGCGATACCCCATATGTGACCCTAAACTGTTGCCTTGAAATACGACAGGGCTCCAAAGTGAGAGCGCCATGCGCATTTGAGGCCTAAATTAGGGACTTGCATAGGGGTGGACATAGGGGTATTCTACGCCAGTGATTCCCAAACAGGGTGCCTCCAGCTGTTGTAAAACTCCCAGCATGCCTAGACAGTCAACGGCTATCTGGCAATACTGGGAGTAGTTGTTTTGCAACAGCTGGAGGCTCCGTTTTGGAAACAGTGGCGTACCAGACGTTTTTCATTTTTATTGGGGAGGGGGGCTGTGTAGGGGTATGTGTATATGTAGTGTTTTTTACTTTTTATTTTATTTTGTGTTAGTGTAGTGTAGTGTTTTTAGGGTACAGTCGCACGGGCGGGGGGTTCACAGTAGTTTCTCGCTGGCAGTTTGAGCTGCGGCAGAAATTTTGCCGCACCTCAAACTTGCAGCCCGATACTTACTGTAATCCTCCGCCCATGTGAGTGTACCCTGTACATTCACATTGGGGGGGGGGGGAACATGCAGCTGTTGCAAAACTACAACTCCCAGCATGTACGGTCTATCAGTGCATGCTGGGAGTTGTAGTTTTGCAACAGCTGGAGGCACACTGGTTGTGAAACACCGAGTTTGGTAACAAACTCAGTGTTTTGCAACCAGTGTGCCTTCAGCTGTTGCAAAAGCTACAACCCCCAGCATGTACGGACAGCGGAAGGGCATGCTGGGTCTTGTAGTTATGCAACAGCTGGAGGCATACTACTTTGGCTGGGGATTCTGGGGATTGTAGTTATGCAACAGCTGGAGACACACTGGTTTGCTACTTAACTCAGTGTGCCTTCAGCTGTTGCAAAACTACAACTCTCAGCAGTCACCGACAGCCAACGGGCATGCTGGGAGTTGTAGTTATGCAACCACCAGATGCACCACTACAACTCCCAGCATGCACTTTAGCTAATTGTGCAAGCTGGGAGTTGTAGTTACACAACAGCTGAAGGTACACTTTTCCATAGAAAGAATGTGCCTCCAGCTGTTGCAAAACTACAAGTCCCAGCATGCCCATAAGGGAATGCTGGGAGTTGTAGTGGTCTGCCTCCTGCTGTTGCATAACTACAGCTCCCAGCATGCCCTTTTTGCATGCTGGGAGCTGTTGCTAAGCAACAGCAGGAGGCTGTCACTCACCTCCAACGATCCTCGCCGCACAGGTCAGTCCCTCGTCGTCTCCGCCGCTGCCGCTGCTCCTGGGGCCCCTGTTGGGATCGGGGTCCCCAGCACCCGGGGTGCACGTCCCGCACCCGCTCATGTCCTCCGGAAGAGGGGCGGAGCGGGTTGCGGGAGTGACACCCGCAGCAGGCGCCCTGATTGGTCGGCCGGTAATCCGGCCGACGAATCAGGGCGATCGTGAGGTGGCACCAGTGCCACCTAACCCCTGCTGGGTCTGGCTGTTCGGGGCCGTCTCTGACGGCCCCGATCAGCCAATAATTCCGGGTCATTGGAGACCCGATTGACCCGGAATCCGCCGCAGATCGCTGGACTGAATTGTCCAGCGATCTGCGGCCATCGCCGACATGGGGGGTCATCATGACCCCCCTGGGCGATATGCCCCGATGCCTGCTGAACGATTTCAGCAGGCATCGGGGACCGGCTCCGCTCCAGATGGTTGCGGGAGGCCGGTAAAACACATGACGTTCTCATACGTCATGTGTCCTTAAGGACTCGGAAATGGAGACGTATGAGAACGTCATGTGTCCTTAAGGGGTTAAACTTTAAATCTTAGGCCCCTTTCACACTATGAAATTGTTCCGTTTGTTTTTCCGTTATGAACGCCCGTTAAAATACGGCTGTTTACGGATGTTTAACGGACGTTTAAAAATCCCATTAAAGTAAATGGGATTTTTAAATGTTCCGTTAGCACCCGTAATCATCCGTTTGAACTAACGGCCGTTATCTGTGACGGAAAAATAAACGGTACATGCACTATTTCTTGCGTTACTATCTTCCGTCACAAAATAATGTCTGTTATTAATAACGGACTATAACAGATTAAAACGGATAATGTATAAATCCTATAATGGGATTTTCTAACGGACGTATGGGATTTTCTAACGGACGTTTAATGGCCGATTTTCAGGGTTTTCATAACGGATCATCAAACGGATCTTTAAAACGGATGAATTTTATAGTGTGAAAGCAACCTTAGCTGAGATGCAACTTCATTTGTCCCCTATAGGGCTAGATAGTAAGATCCTCATAATGGACTTGTGATTGGCTGTTCATGTACACACCTTATAAGCCCAACAATTCTGATTGTAGAACTGATCCCATTCATTTGAATGGGACAGTTCACATTCATTTTGCGTCTCAAGATAAATGTCGGAAAGTGGAACACGCAGCATGGGCGCTGGACAGCTTGCTGCAGAATCCTAAAACGCTGATGCCAACTGACGCATTTTTGTCATTAGTTGTGGCAGACGAACGTGAACCCTACCATACTTACCCCAGAAGTGTGAGGCTGGGCAGAATTTCTGCACGGAATTCTGCATGAATTTATAGCCAGTTCACATGAAAGGAATTCCTGTAGCGGAAATTCTGCAGCCCAAACTTTGTTGTGTGAATGGGCAATAATTGGCTATAAATGCATGCTGAATTGTCATGCAGAATTCCGTGTGAACATTGTCGCCATTGTTGAGCAGTGTTGTATTCAGAGAATTAATATCAGTCGTGTTGATAAATCCCAGTTCACCTCTCATAATATAACAGAGTATATTATATTGTGATGATACGAGTTCCTTGGATTTTACTTCCTCCTTCTGCTTTCCTTGTGTTTCTATGGATATTTTGGGGACTAGGTGCTGGTAGAGCTTAAAAAATTGTCAAGTGTCACTGGCATTAATGCCATCACTTGTTAATTCCTGAGAAGACGTGGACTGACTACATCTCTTCGAACAAAATGTATCAGTGTTGGCCCTAGTAACCCCCACCCAGTCCCGTCTGTGGAGATTGCATTTTAAACATATGGCCTCTCCGTGCAGACAGCTACCGTATATACTAGAGTATAAGCCGACCCGAATATAAGCCGAGGCCCCTAATTTCACCCCAAAAACCCAGGAAAAGTTATTGACTCGACTATAAGCCTAGGGTGGGAAATACATCATCCCCATCACTTGTCAATCCCTTCATCAGTGGTCTTCAACCTGCGGACCTCCAGATGTTGCAAAACTACAACTCCCAGCATGCCCGGAGTTGTAGTTTTGAAACATCTGGAGGTCCGCAGGTTGAAGACCACTGCGGCCTTCGTCATCATCCAGACCCCCCTTTCGTTTTCTACTCACCTCCCCTCGGTGGGAAGGAAGGGTGAGCTGGTCTGGGCCATCTATTCTGCAGGGACCGTCTGGTGGGGAGGGTTAGTCGTTCCGGGCTGTCCATCTTCACTGGGAGGCCCTCTTCTCCTTCTCCGCCCCGGACTAGTGACGTTGCCTTGACGACGTCACACAGGGACGTTCATGCGCAGGGACGGACGTCCCTGTGCGTCGTCGTCAAGCCAAAGTCACTAGTCTGGGGCCGGCTTGGAGCATAGAAGAGGGCCTCCCGGTGAAGATGGACAGCCCAGAACGACTAACCCGGAGTCGTTCACTCGAGTATAAGCCGAGGGGGCGTTTTCAGCACGAAAAATCGCGCTGAAAAACTCGGCTTATACTCGAGTATATACGGTACTTCCAGGAAGTGCCGGGATTAAAGGAACGTTTGCTCTCTGTAGAAAATATGGGATTACATGTACAAGGCATGTGTCAAACTGTTTGCATTGTCAGATAAGAAGCAATTATTATGGTGCAATACACTAAGTATTAAAGGGTTTATCCAGGATTAGAAAAACTGAGCTGATTTATTTAAAAAAAAATAAAAAAATAAAAAAAAAATAAACAGCACCACCCTTGTCCTCAGGATATATGTGGTACTGCAGCTCAATTGCCTTGAAGTAAATAGAGCTGAGTTGTGATGTTGTAATACCACACACAACCTGAGGACAGGTGTGGTGCTGTTTTTGGAAGAAAATAGCTCTGTTTTGATTCCTGGATTACCCATTTATTTTCTTTATTTCTTTAGTTGCAGCTTTTGCTAATTTCTTATTTTGTAAGGTTGTGGGGAATATATCTTCCATCAGTCTTATGATGAATGTGAGCCTGCAACGTTCTCATATTGAAACGTAAGAGACAGTTCAGAATACTTGTGCACTAATCATACTTGTTCATCATAATAAAATCATTTAAGTGGAATTGGTCCCCTCTGCAGTTCTCTCCCAGGTTTGGGAAGATGATGGGGGTATTTATGAAAAGTGGTGAATGTCTTTTTACTCCATTAATTTATGTAGTGGAAACTGTGTATTACAAGGTGCAGGGAATGGGATACATCTGGTGTTATTCATTTCTTACATCAGTACTCCACTGTGTATGCTCGACTTTTTAAAAGGGTTATCCAGGAAAAAAACTTTTTTTTTATATATATATATATATATATATATCAACTGGCTCCAGAAAGCAGATTTGTAAATTACTTCTATTAAAAAATCTTAATCCTTTCAGTACTGATGAGCTTCTGAAGTTGAGTTGTTCTTTTCTGTCTATGTTCTCTCTGATGACATGTGTCTTGGGAAACGCCCAGTTTAGAAGAGGTTTGCTATGGGGATTTGCTTCTAAACTGGGCGGTTCCCGAGAAAGGTGTCATCAGAGAGCACTTAGACAGAAAAGAACAACTCAACTTCAGAAGCTCATAAGTACTGAAAGGATTAAGATTTTTTTAATAGAAGTAATTTACAAATCTGTTTAACTTTCTGGAGCCAGTTGATATTTTAAAAAAAAAAAGTTTTTTTTCCTGGATAACCGCTTTAATAACGCTGCCCACAGTTGTAAACTCTTTTTTATTTGGTGGTGATCAGCGGCCTTTTGGGGGCTTTGCACCAAAGAATTTGACCTTTTTTTTTAAGTCGCAGTTTCATAAATTCCTGACCACTGCATAAAAACAACTCAAAACACGTCTATCACAGAAAATAAACAAAAAAGCATGCAAATGAAAAGTCGCAAAAATTGCACTAAGCCAAAATATTGCGAAAACCAGGAAAACCTGAGTAAAAGGCTTCATAAATACCGATGTGTTGCTCTGCAGAACCCTTATATATTGGGTTATTTTGGTGAAATCCCTTCAGGTAATAACTTATGAGAACACAACGGATCTCGGAGTATTTTTATAGCTGACAAACAATTATTTGCCTCCCAATTACAGGAAGCAGGTTATTTCCTGCATCATAGCGAAGTGCTCATAGGCGCAATAATTACATAATAAGCGGATTGTGTAGTCAGCTTCATGTCAAGTAGTTATTACAAATTCATAGGGTCTACGTTCCATTTTAAGTATTATATTTACAACATTTTCCTATAAAATAAAGAAATACCATAGCGTATCAATCCCAAGGGTGCATTTTAGGTCGTGAATAATCTCATATTTTGTTAAAGGGATTTTTCATCTTTAGTGGCTGCCACATATGCGGAGACCATGTTGTTTCAGGGAAAACATGGAAGCGTACCCAGCTCCCTAGCAAGGAAAGGAAATCTCTTTAAAGAAAATCAGTCATCAGTTTCACCAGAACAGACAGTGGAGGTGACACTGGTGAAAACCATACTAACCTGGTCCCGTTCCGTGCTCAGGTTCTTCCGCAATCTTCTGCCGCATCTTCTGTTCCGGGGAGGATTTGACACATGAGCGGAGATTCATGACATCACCGTGATGTCACAAAGCTCCACCTATGCTCCAAGTCGGCCCTAGAAAAGAAGATAAGGCGGAAGATTGTGGAAAAACCAGAGCACGGAACGGGACCAGGTTAGTATGGTTTTCACCAGTGTCACCTCCACTGTCTGTTCTGATGAAACTAATGACAGATTTCCTTTAAAGATTTTTAAATTTTTTTCCCTATACAGTGCACATTAGGCCTTATACCTATTTTCATTTAGATGTACCATATTTATTTATTTTTGTCTGCATGCTTGATTTCTTCTTCTCTTCTGATATAATACATCCTCTATGATTCCCCTGGCTTTGGTGGTCTGAGAGGGGATGACCAGCTGTAATAATGAAATATATGGATGCAGCTGAACTAGGATGAAACAAATAAGTCTGTAGAAATTAGGGCTGGGCGGTATACCGGTTCATACCGAATACCGACATTTTTGTGCTGCACGATATGAATTTTAACCCATACCGCAATACCGGTTGGGCCCCTCCCCCTTGGGAATGAATGAATGAGCCCAGTGCTGCGTTGTCTCCACATTGGGGAACTAATCACAAGTCACCCGCGAGCACTGTTCTGCCCCCCAATTTATTATCAGCCCAGCGCTGTCCCCATCTGGGTAAATACTGATATGTCACCCGCATGCGCTGCCCTCCTCATCCTCATGTTTGTTGCGGCCGCCGGCGCTGACACTTTATACCAGTGGTCTTCAACCTGCGGGCCTCCAGATGTTGCAAAGCTACAACTCTCGTAGCCAACGGCTGTCCGGGCATGCTGGGATTTGTAGTTTTGCAACATCTGGAGGTCCGCAGGTTGAAGACCACTGCTCTATACTGTGCCGTATCCCTATGCCCGGGCTGCAAAAAATAAACAAAATAAACTTTAACTCACCTCCCGTTGGTCCGGTACCGGCCTCATCTGCTTCCTAGTGAATGGAACGTCAGACAGCTGTCAGCCTATCACCGGCCGCAGCGATGTTCCGCCTCGGCTGCTGATAGGCTGAGCCCACTGTCATGTAAAAAGCCGCCGAGAGCTCCTTACATGACAGTGGGCTCAGCCTATCAGTGGCCGAGGCGGAACATCGCTGCAGCCGGTGATAGGATGACGGCTGTCCGACGTTCCCGTCCCTAGCGTAAGGCCGACGTCGGAACATGCGTGAGTTTATTTTGTTTACCTTGTGTCTGCGCCGGCAGCGGCAACAAACAGCACGAGGAGGGCAGCGGGTGACATGTGAGTATTTTCCCCTGATGGGGGCAGCACTGGGCTGATGATTAATTTTTGTTGGGGGGGGGGGGCAGAATAGCGTAGCGCTGTGCTGATAATTTATTGGGGGGGGGGGGGGGAGGAAATACTGTTACATACCATGGAACCGCCAAAAGTTACAAAAATACCATGATATGCAGATTTGGTCATACCGCCCAGCCCTAGCAGAAATACTGGTGGTGACTTAGTTTTATATGTCCTTCCTGGTTACAACCTCCCAAAAAAGCTATATTTATCCCTTACACAACAGGATAGATGCTGCCCTTTGGGTTAATACCCAGGTTTCAGAAGACCTTAAATGATATATATAAATATGTATTGTTTGAAGTCACATCCCTCCAGTTACTGACTTATGCCAGGTTAAACACAGTTGAATATTGTCAGAAATTGGCAGAAAATGTGATAAATAGGGATACAAGTTTGAATGCCAACCTTTTCATCATATTACATAAAAAGTCAATTGCATTGTTGTTTGTACCCCAATGTGTCTCAATTTCCTGTCCTTTTAAATATTTATTTTTGTGATCAGTGGATGGAAACCTTCTAATCTACGTTCAAAGGCTCAAAACATGTCAAGTTGTCAATGGTACCCTCTTAGGGCTTGTTCACATTAACGTCAACCCCCCCCTGTTATTTCATGCCCGTTCTGCAATCTGTTACAAATGGGTTCCAAATGGCTGTAAAAGGATCCTATTGATGTCAATGGGATTTTTTTTTACAGTCCTTTGTCACCCATTTGCACCCCTTTGCTTTCTGTTCCGTATTTTGTGCCAGAGAAAAGACGTTGCATGCAGTGTAATTTTCTCTGTCAAGAAAAACGGAACAGAAACAAATATAATAAATTTAACATTGAAGTCTATGGCAAATGGATGAGCCTTTAATGTCATCTGTTTGCATCCGTTTTTTTCATATCTGTTTTTGAACCGTTATTACTTCTGAGCATGCTCCGAAGAGTGGTCTCCCGCAGCGCTAGGGGACTACTACTCCCATCTTGGAACAGTCTTTTTCCATGATGGGAGTAGTAGTTCCCCTGGATCTGGGAGTCTGTGGGTAGCTGGGGATACTACATTAGGGCTTGTACTACTACTCCCATCATGGCACAGTGTCTGTTCCATGTTGGGGGTAGTAGTACAGGGGCTGAGGAATTGATTGCACTGGGTCTCACTTCTGAAACTCAGTGCGATCAAAAGTTATTAACCAGGGGAGCGGGCGATGTCTTTTACTTTCATTTTCAAATACCCCGCCAGGAGCCCTGAATGGCCAGCACCAAGTGTCCATTCAGGACTCCCGACGGGGTTTTTAAACTTGTACTGTGAATAATTAAGTTTCATTCCCCAGACTCCAAAATTCCCCTGCTTGTCCCACTACCAATTATTCCCCCTGCCCCCGTACCACCAATTATTCCCGCTGCCCTCCATTCTATCAATTATTCCTCCTGCCCCCGTTTTACCAATTATTTCCCCTGCCCCCCCGTACTTCCAATAATTGGAATAATTGGTGGTACGGGGGGCAGGGGGAATTATTGGTGGTACAGGGGCAGGGGGAATAATTTGTACTAGGGGGTGGCCAGGGGAATTTTCGATTTTGGAGTCAGGGGAATAACATTTTATTATTCACAGTACAAGTTTAAAAACCCTGCCAGGAGCCCTGAATGGACACTTGGTACCGGCCATTCAGGGCTCCCGGCGGGGTATTTGAAAATCAAAGTAAAAGACACACGATACATGGCAGGGGAGCAGAGCATGCCGCCCGCTCCCCTGGTTAATAACTTTTGATTGCATTGGATCTCAGAAGTGAGACCTAGTGCGATCAATCCCTCAGCCCCTGTACTACAACCCCCAACATGGAATAGGCTCTGTTCCATAATGGGGGTAGTAGTACAAACACTACACTAGTCTCCCCAGCTGCCTACAGACTCCCTCAGCCAGGACTACTACTACTCCCATCATGGAAACAGGTCTGTTCCATGATGAGAGTAATAGTAGTCCTGGCTGCGGGAGTTTGTATGCAGCTGACTTTTCATACTAACGGATGAAAAGCTGATGCAAAAGGATGCTACTAAATGGCATCCCTTTGCATCAGTTTACATCCGTTAGTAGTATGCTCCATTCAGGAGGCAGTGATGGAACAAAAAATCGGGATGGGGGA
Source organism: Hyla sarda (assembly GCF_029499605.1). Lineage (NCBI taxonomy): Eukaryota > Metazoa > Chordata > Amphibia > Anura > Hylidae > Hyla > Hyla sarda. Next base: position 131,869,349 of record NC_079192.1, on the reverse strand, counting down.
AAACTGCCGTGTGAACGTGGCCTTAGTTAACACAAAATCTGGACATTGGCAGAACAGGGATTAGTCAATGAAAGTAAATATTATAATACATTGAAATGTAAATTATTGTCATCATTTCCAATAACATAGATTGAAGCAGAACAGTCTTCTTCGCTATATGGAGGCATTGGTGACTATGTGTTTAAAAAAAAAATACTAAATAGTTAAAGGTCTGATGTAATCCCTCTGGGTTGACTGGAGTGTTTAACATTCCTTTCACTGCAAAGCATGATAATGTAAATGGAATATCTGTACTGGGTGTTATCTGTGTAAATCATTGGCTCCTCATATCCTCTGTTTTATTGAACCTGTACAAAGTTCTCAAAATGTTAGGTTGTAAAGTTTTTTAAGGGAAAAAAAACAGCAGCTTTCCAAGGTTTTTCTTAAAGGGGTACTCCACTGGCCGACCCCCGCAGCCTGAAAACAGTGTTTGGAACATTTACTTCCGAACACTGGCCAGTGGAGTACCCCTTTAACGTGTAACTATACTTTTATGATTTTTTTTCATAAATAAAGCGAAGATAAGCAACTTTGTATTATATTTCATCATAGAAAAATTTGACTTTTTCTTCACATGCATTCTGCACTGGCCACTCCCCCTGAATCCACTGAGTCATTGGTCACTCCTTCTGAATACACTGAGAGATCAGGTTATAGGTGCTGACCATAGATGTCCATGGAGAGAGGAGGAAGAAAAAGAAGAGGGAGAAAGTAAAAGAGACCTAGAGAGCTATATGCTACCGTCATCCAAAAAAACTCCCTAAAACAAGAAGCAGCACCTTTTGTGTAGTGTAACTAATATTTCAGTATATCCAAGCAAATATTGGTCACAGCACAGAGACAGCGGACATCAATGTGTAAAGAAAGCTGTGGTCTTTTAATGGTTCCCAGCGGTGCAATGTTTCGGCTATAGGTTAGCCTTTGTCAAGCATATTTCAGTATAGATTTTCATGTGGCTACAAAGTTTTATTAGATTTTTTTGTTGAATGGAAAAAAATATGAATAATCAAACAATTGCCTGTGATTGCTGAGGAGAAGACATGAGTGGCTGAGACCATCAGATGACGGATTTCATTGTGATGGGCCTTGCAGTTTATGTACAGTGATATAACGGTTCATAATACGGTATAAAAATGATTATTATCATAAATTCAAAGCAATTAAATAGGCAAGTTCCCCATATGTGTTTATAGCCTTTAATCCTTCTTAGGATAATTGTTGGAAGCCTTCACTATTTAGCTGTGCTTTCCCTGTTTGTGTGTTGTATTTCACTCTTGTTCTTGCAGCTTGTCACATAACAGCTGTGAATCTGAAACATGAATACAAGCCTGGAAATGCTAGCTGTCAGGGGAAATATGGCCTACTTACTATTACTAATCTAAAACAGGATTTGGGCCAAGGAGGAGCAACCTTTATGGGAAAAATGCTTCTTCTGGTTGCTTTAGAAAATGGACAATTGCGTTTGAGGCCGAAGCTTTACGGGCACTGCACAGACTAACCACAGAAAATAATCTCCTCATATAGAGGTATAGTATATTAAGCCTGTTGCAGAAAATTTAGGGCAAATGCGTGTAGGCCCCAATCCAGGTTTGGTATTTAACTCATAAAGTATTTGAGATTTTTGTCTTTCATGGTAGAACCACACAGAGAAGCCAGACGCAAATGAATGAATCCACGCACACATGCAGATTTATTTAAAAAATCACTGGTAACAGGAATCATCCTGAAATATTGGAAATTAGCAAATGTTGTGCCCATTCACAAGAAAGGTAGTAGGGAGGAATCAAGCAACTATAGGCCAGTAAGTCTGACATCAATAGTGGTGAAATTAATGGAAACCCTACTAAAGGATAGGATTGTGGAACATCTAAAATCCCATGGACTGCAAGATGAAAAACAAGATGGGTTTACTTCAGGGAGATCATGTCAAACAAATCTTATTGATTTTTTTGATTGGGTGACTAAAATAATAGATGGCGAAGGGGCAGTAGACAGCGCATATCTCGATTTTAGTAAGGCTTTTGACACTGTCCCACATAGAAGACTTATCAAACTGCAGTCATTGAGCTTTGATTCCCATATTGTTGAGTCCTCACAGGTAATAACCGGGGCAGACCTGGGGGTCCTAGTAAAGACCCCCAGCTGTCCAGGTAAGCAGCAGCACCCCGCTATAGTTGCGGGGTGCTACAGGAGAGAGACAGAGGGAGCCTCCTCCCTCTGTCAAAACGACCAGGGACTATTCATAGGATTCAGATTATTGGGCAGACTAGATGTGCCAAATGGTTCTTATCTGCCGCCACATTCTATGTTTCTATGTTGCCTTCAACTATATGGCCTCTTGCCGTTATGCCCACTGTATATGTTGAAGATTCAGGTACATGTGGATAACTGCTCCATGTGGTTTTCCCCTTAAAAGGGTACTCCGGTAGAAACCTTTCTTTTTTTTTATTTTTTTTTTTTTTTAAATCAACTGGTGCCACAAAGTTAAACAGATTTGCAAATTACTTCTATTTAAAAATCTTAATCCTTCCAGTACTTATCAACTGCTGTATACTACAGAGGTGCTACAGAGAAAGTTGTGAAGTTCCTGTCAGTCTGACCACAGTGCTCTCTGTTGACACCTCTGTCCATATCAGGAACTGTCCAGAGCAGGAGATGTTTGCTATGGGTATTTGCTTATACTCAGAACAGTTCCTGACATGGACAGAGGTGTCATCAGAGAGCACTGTGGTCACACTGAAAAGAATTCCGGAAAGAAAATCAACTTCCTGTGGAGCATACAGCAGCTGATAAGTACTGGAAGGATTAAGATTTTTAAATAGTAGTAATTTACAAATCTGTTTAACTTTCTGGCACCAGTTGATTTAAAAAAAAAAAAAAAAAATGTTTTTCAACGTACCCCTTTTACCCCTTCCCGACCCATGACATACATGTACATCATGACCGGGAAGGTTTTCCCGACCTATGACTAGCTGATTGCAGCGTTTCGCACAGAAAAATTTTGAGCAGCGCAGAGTGTGTGTCCCGATCATGGGGATTGGGACACACTGCTCTGCTAGTAGACCCCAGTGTCCCTTACCTGTCCCCCCCCCCCTTCCCCCGGTGTCCCTTACCCGTCCCAAGCTGCCGAGGCTGTGCCCACCGGCATGTCTTAGTTTCACTTTCCCTTTTTTTTTTTGTAAAGGAGCTGTTTTGTTGTACTCCCTAGTGTCCTAAACGTGTTACTGCATGTTTTGTGCGCTAGACACTAGGGGGGAGCTGTTGTACAAAAGTAAAAAAATTAAATGAAAAAATACACATATATATAAGTGTGTGTGTATGTATATATACGTGTATGTGTGTGTGTGTGTGTATATATATATATATATATATATAGTGTGTTTGTATATATATGTATGTGATTTTAAGCTTTTGTAGAAAGTTCGAAAAAATGCTCATAATAATACAAGCCTTCTAATGTCGTAAAATAATGTTTAACAAATGATGCCAACATAAAGTAGACATGTTGTGGATGTGAATTAATAACTAAATTTATTTGGAATGGCTACCGTATTTATCGGCGTATAACACGCTCTTTTTAGGCTAAAATTTTTAGCCTAAAGTCTATGTGCGTGTTATACGCCGATACACCCCCAGGAAAGGCAGGGGGAGAGAGGCCGTCGCTGCCCGCTTCTCTCCCCCTGCCTTTCCTGGGGTCTAGAGCCCTGCTGCCAGCCCTTCTCTCCCCCTGGCTATCGGCGCCGCTGCCCGTTCTGTCCCCCTGACTATCGGTGCTGGCGCCGATATCCATGGGGAGAGAAGCGGCGCCGACAGCCAGGGGGAGAGAAGGGGCAGCGGCACCCATTGCCGGCACCGCTGCCCCGTTGCCTCCCCCCATCCCCGGTTGTATAATTACCTGTTGCCGGGGTCGGGTCCGCGCTGCTTCAGGCCTCCGGTGTGCGTCCCCTGCGTCATTTCTATGCGCTGCACGGCGCGGCGCATGACGTCATGCCTTTCCTGGGGGTGTATCGGGGTATACACGCGCACACACGCACCCTCATTTTACTATGGATATTTGGGTGAAAAACTTTTTTTCCCCAAATATCCTTGGTAAAATGAGGGTGCGTGTTCTAGGCCGGTGCGTGGTATACCCCGATAAATACGGTATTTCTCTTACAAGTAGAGAAACTCAACTTCAGCAGCTGATAATTATTGAAAGGATTAAGATTTTTTAATAGAAGTAATTTACAAATCTGTTTAACTTTCTGGAACCAGTTGATATATATATATATATATATATATATATATATATATATATATATATAAGTTTTTTCCCTGGAATACCCCTTTAATGAAGCACTCTGTTTTTTTCCCCAATATAATGCAAACTCAGCACCACTGTTCCTGACCTGAAAATTACTTGGATTTATGTGCAAGTGATCTGTTCTTTGTCAGCTGACTTTTTGTGAACTACAGGATGAGATCATGAAATATCAGCTCTTTCCCGGTAGTATCTGCATGTGATTCCATCTATACAATGCTACTGCTATCTTTATGGGACCAGGATATATGGTAGTAGGTGAGCCCATTCACTGATGAATGCAAAGTTATAGAGTAACACATGTCCCTGATCACACTGCCTGTCACTTCTGCCAGGTGTGAATTGTAGTAAATTTGGCAAGCGGGCAGCCACTCCCTCTTCATGCTTAACCAGGCCCCCTGTGCTTAGCTCGAGTCGCTTTGCGGGTACTGGGCAGATTGGTGAAAATTTGCTAAATGATCTGCTCTAGGCACAGGCTATAATAACTGTAGTAGTGACTGTAGTATCCTGAGAGTCACATCAGCATGAGGATTATCACAAGCAATGGGGATTCACTTTAGCATTGTTTTACTTATGTTTTTGGTAAATGCCATTGCTAAAAGCTGAAATACAAGGAAACAAAACAAGCTTATGTGCACCGAGGGAGGCACTTACTTAATGTTACAGCACACAAAGCCAGATCTCTGGCCTAAGACAAATACGCTTCTTTTATCCACCCAAAGCATTTGAGGAACGTGCATGTGGGAGTTCTGCATCCTATGTAAACTGAAAGTTAACTGTGGAAACACCAAAAGCATAGCAGATTATGTAAGAGAATGTGTTACTTCAGGGTTATCTGGGCTGAAACTGTATCTGCATGGAGGACCTAAAAGTGCTGGCTCTGCAGAAAATGCCTGCTCACTCATGTCACATTCACATAAGTGCAGGAAACTGAGATATAGGGATTTATTTGTTATCATTCTCCCACTGGAAAGCAACTTTATGTATAGACGTGGCTTTCTGGGACATGGACAAAGAGATGACCTTCTAATAAAATAGTATATAGGGTTAAACATTCAATGAAGGTTTACACTGGAGGGTTATCCTTTGTCAGTCAGAGAAAGCAATTCATAGGTGAGGCTAGGTTCTTACTGCATTTAAGGGGTACTCCGCCCATAGACATCTTATCCCCTATCCGAAGGATAGGGGATAAAATTTCTGATCGCAGGGGTCCCACCAATGGGGATCCCCGCAATCTCGACTGCGGCCCCCCATACATTTGGTGCTCGGAGTGAACTTCGCTCTGTGCTGGATTAATGGCGATGTCGGGCGAATGCAGGGTGGAGGCTCGTGATGTCACGACCACGCCCCCTCAATGCAAGCCTATGGGAGGGGGTGTGACGGCACAAGCCTCCGGCGCTGCACCCAACCCTTTAAATGAACGCCGGGTGCAGCAGGGAGATCACAGGGGTTCCCAGTGGCAGGACCCCCGCGATCAGACATCTTATCCCCTATACTTTGGATAGGGGATAAAATGTCTAGGGGCGGAGTACCCCTTTAAGGGCGTCCATCGCATGTATCTATCGCCATCCTGCTGAGATCAGGATGACAACGTATACTATAGTGGAGAACAGCGGATGCCATTTATTTCAGGGGCGTGAATGGGGCGCTATTTTAAACAGACTGGACAGCACAGCAGACCACAATTTTGAGTTCACTGAAAATAACTTATATGACCCGAATAGAGTCACCTAGAGATTCTGTTTGGGCTGTAGATACTATTTTTAGCAGGCCAATATAATGAATGTCATCTGCTGCTCTCCTCTACAGTATATGTCTGCTTCCAGCATCACGACAAATAAACGTGACGGAAGCAATGGAAACCCTTTCACTTTAATGAGCTGACCGGAGTCAGACTGTGACTCCGGTCAGCTCACTTTTGCCCCATATCTGGTCTTGTGACCGGACCTAAAACCGTAGTATACCACGGTTTTATGTCCGGTCACAAAACTGGATATGGGGCAAAAATGAGCCGACCGGAGTCACTGACTGCCTGTCCGACAAGTGAGAACTCACCAGGGTCAGTGGCTTTTTTTCATGTTTCTTCAGTAGGCCAAAGAAGAAATGATACCATGTTTGTGGCAAAACATTGTCAAAACCTTCTGTATTGCTACCAGTTAGAATAGGAAGTTCAAGAACAGGTATCCGGTGTCTCCCTTCTAAATAAAGTGGTGGTCACACGTGCAGTCACTGTCTATGGCACTGCCACAGATAGCCAAGCTAAGTATGCATGGCCCAAACTTCCAGTATTAACATTAGTAAATATTAGGACTACATGGCATTAATCCTGGAAATCCGCATACAAGAGAAGACAAAAAGGTACCCGCACTCACCGCGAGGAAACAGCAGACCAACTCCTATGGCATCTCGGACGGAAGAAGCGCGATCTGCGCAAAACTTTGCCGGCAGTTGCCTCCACTCTGAGCGCCCTGCTACTAGCCTGATGCCGGATCCGTCCGAGATGCCATAGGAGTTGGTCTGTTGTTTCCTCGCGGTGAGTGCGGGTACCTTTTTGTCTTCTCTTGTATGCTGTTTAGGGACTTTGGGTTTCTTGGTTCCCAGCACCTCCGGACTCATAGGCACCAGGACCCCGTGCTGCCACAGTGACTATACGCTAGTCTCCACAGTATATGCTGACATACAGCGGTACTACAGGGGTCAGCCTTTCTCCTCAGCAGTGCCCTCTATCTTGTGTTACCGTATTTATTAATTCTGGAAATGACTGTTGTGCATCATGCATAGAATAGCATAGTCTACTGCTGTATTTTTCCAGTGCAGTTCATGGAAGCGTTACACACTAGAATAGACACCATGGTGGAGATTTATCAAAACTAAGTTGACTGGTTGCCCATAGCAACCAATCAGATCCCTTCTTTCATTTTGCAAAGGCCTTGTTAAAAATGAAAAAAAAAAAACGATCTGATTGGTTGCTATGGGCAACTCAGAAACTTTTTCTCTGGACAGGTTTTGATAAATCTCCCCCCCCATGAAAGTTAATAGGATCCATCAATTTTAGATAATGGAAGCCATGATATTAAAGCGGACCTGTCAGCTGGCAAACTGGGGTACAAATAAGCCTATATCTAGACTGAGCTTCTTATTATGATTCCATGCATACTTTCTTTTATCTTCATAGTCCTCTCCATTAATGAGATATAAGCCTTTTTGTTAACAAGCAAAAAAAAAACTCAAGAGTCCAGGAGGTGTTCCCCAGCACAGCAAGTGCCATGGTAAGTCCAGCCCATGTCATCCTATTAATCACCTCTTTACCCACTTGCATCTTGCCACTCCATTTGACACTATATAAAGAGACATGGACTGGACTTGCCTGGATTCTTGTAATGTTGGTGAACACCCCTTGGGCACTTGAGCCTCATTTACATAATAACAAAAAGGCTTATATCTTGGTGCTGGAAAGGACTATGAAGATAAAAAAGGTAGGCCCAGAATTCTGATAACTAGCGATATCTAGCCATGGGCTCATTTACACCACTGTTTTCCTGCTGACAGGTCTACTCTAATGTGAACAGAACTTATTGGCACCACCAGCAGTGTACTGGGTGCCGAGCTAAAGCCTGCATTTGCTTTATATCAGTGGTATCAAACGGTGCCCCCCCCCCCCCCAGATGTTGCAAAACCTAAACTCCCAGCATGCCCGGACAGCCGTTGGCTGTCCGGGCATGCTGGGAGTTGAGGTTTTGCAACATCTGGAGGGCAACAGTTTGAGACCAATGCTTTATATGATGATTAGAGAAGGGATTTAACTTCCCTTTAATATAGAGCATTATGTCATAAAGGATGGGTTCTGTATAGTATGCCAAGTCTTTTGAGGATTATGTTTTCATAATGTGGGTGTAGATCAATGACATTTACACTTTTCATTTTATGCCAGGTTTTTTTTTTTTTTTTTGCAGAAATACATTTTTTTTAAACATATATTTATTAAATTTCCAAAAGTTTTTACAACACTCGGACGACATCCGAGATAAACAAAACATTGGTAAGATAACAAGAGTCAAGAGGCATATAACAATCCCAACCCACCCCCAGAACAACATAGTGTCCCCCATCAATATAGAAGCGTACTATAGATGAAGTACTAAGACTCTATAAGCCACACCCTCCCCCCAGTACGAAGCATGATCTCAAAAGACATGTATCCCTCACTCCAGAGCATCATAAGGTGTCCACATCCTATCTCATACCCCAACATCATGGGACGTAGAGCCTCCCCAAAGCGCCTGCTATTTTCCTACGGAGGTACCATGTAGTGTCACGAAACACCGCCATAACCCGTCCTATCTCTTCGTCAGTGAGGAAGGCTGTCATGAACGCCCGCCACTTTTTAAAGAAGCCCTTGGCCGATTTGTCCTTAGTCCTCCCTAACTCCGTCACGTCAAAAAATAAATACGTCTTAGCCTGTAAGAAAACCTCCGAAATCGTGGGCATGACTTGCGCCAACCAATGCGACAGTAGACATCTTTTCGCCACCAACAATAGCATATGTATCAATAGCGGAATGGTCATATTGTCAGGAGCTATATGTAGGACTAGGAGTTTAGCGTCCAGTGTCAGTGACAAATGTAATTTTCTGTTTAACAATGTAATCAAGTCCCTCCAGAAATCTTGTGAGCGTGGGCAAGTCAGAAATCCGTGGAGCAGGTCCGTCTTGTATTCTCCACATTTAGGGCAGTGGTCAATTCTGTCAGGATGATCCTGTGTACGTGGGAAAGAGAATCCATATGTTGCGTGGTGCATTATGCGGTATTGCATTTCCCTCCAAGTCTCGCATATCACTGCCTTGCACACCCTAGACTATCCCTCCAGGATCGGTAGTGTGAGGGAATGTTCACCCAATTTAGTCTCAGAAATACATTTTATGGACCACACCTATTATACAGTTTGTCAAGTCTTGACCATTTTCTGCTAATAATTATCACTTAATTGTGACAAATTGTGCCAGTAAATTATACAAATTCTGGTGCAAATGTATGCTGCTCCTTGCCAGGTAGATTTCTCTTTGTGACGTTTAGACAGTCTCAAATACATCCAATTCACTTCATGCCAGGTGCCTTTTCATACATTTTGCCCAGATCACTCTAACAATGTTATGTATGTACGGCGTGCATTTTAGGTCATCGTCAGTCGTCAGCCATAGCCATGTCCCACGTCAGGTAAAACAGCGTCCCGCCTCCTCCCTCAGGCCAATGTCCGTCAGTCGTCAGCCGCAATTCCGTCCCCCATTGAGCAAAACATGGTCCCGCCTCCTCCCTCACACCAATCGCCCAAGGCTCTAATTGTTATAATGAGTTAGTTTCTGTGGGGCCGACATGTCACAGCGATCAGGAAGAAGTGGTAACAAGCATAGGACGGCAGCTGTGGGGGGACAGCAGAGGTGAGTATGACTTCTTTTTTAATTCTTATACAACACCCAGGTGTGTATGTGTGTATGTGTGTATATATATATATATATATATATATATATATATATATATATATATATATATTTTTTTTTTTTTTTTATTGAGTTATATATATTTTTCATCCCTGGACAGCCCCATCAAGCTGGACATATGATGGCTGTAAGCTGAACAAGCTTGTTTGTCTGACTGCCATCCCTTCTGTTTTCCTCTGAACACTTGGCTTTGCTGAGCATTCATGTGGTCTGAATGGAGAGAGGGCAGGTAAGCCTCTGCCACACTCCTCTGATGGTGCTTATCTCCTGGATAACAAAAGCATATGAAATTCAACATGCCGACCCTTCTCTATCCCAACTTCTACTGCTGGGGGATAGTCAGGAGGCTGCCATATATATACATTGCGATATGTGGCCAGTCCCGCTAAGTTCAGCAGGTTTGGATGATAGATTTTCAACATGGTCAACTTAAAGAGTACCTCTCATGATCTTGTTATATTTTATAATCCTCCCAGTTCACTGCCCCCATCATGATAAACCACCCCCTGCCTTTATTTTTTATTATTTTGTTTTGTTTTCTACCTTGGCATTGCTCTGTATTTTCTGCTCGGTCTCAGTTAGGTTCACAGACTGGGAAGGGGCGTTACCCAGCAGGCGTGACATCATCTGAAGCCATACAGAGGAGAACTTCCTCCCTTACTCTGCTACACACAGCCCAGGAGATGAGGAAGTAAGCGCGCCATAGAATAATATAGTTTTAAACCCAAAGAATGAGATGGGCATATAAATTAACTTCTCACCCTGGGTGGTTGTGTAGTCACATACACAACAATGTAAAAGGTGCATGAAATAGGTTGTCTGCTGCCCTCCGGAACATGTAGAGCAATATATATTTAGCTTCGGGAGAAACCAGCTCACGGCGCTGGTCGACCAGACAGGTAGGTTGACTAAAAGAGGATTTATTAACCAGAATGCACGTGTTTCGCTGCGCATGCGCAACTTCCTCAGGCATCCTCCTCTGCCTGAGGAAACTGTGCATACGCAGCGAAACACATTGCATTCTGGTCAATAAATCCTGTTTTAGTCAACCTACCTGTCTGGTCAATCAGCGCTGTGAGACGGTTTCTCCCGAAGCCAAATATCAATTACACACAGCCCAGAGCAGTTCAGTGTGTGAGATGAGCTATGATTTACTAAGGCTGCACCCCCCCCCCCCCCTATCCTCAGCACTTCAGACTGCATTTTCTGATTTTGGACTTCTGCCAGGCCAGCAGGAGTCCAAAGTCTGTGCAAGAGATGTGGGGAAATGTGCTCTGGGCAAGTAGGGAGACACCTAGTGGCAGCTTTTTTAAACACAAATAAAACATAAAAAATCTTTTTAATGTACTTATTTACCATAAGGAGTAGAATAGCAAAAATTTGTTTTAATGAGAGTGCCCATTTAAAGAGTACATGGCCATTTGTAAAAACTTTTAACATGTCTTAGTGACATGTCAAAAGTTTTGATCAGTGGTGTTGTGAGGGTTCAGACCTCCGCCAATCAGAAGAATGAGTCGGAAGAAGTTTGCCCTACCACCGGCTCCTCTCACAGCTCCGTGTCACATGATCGAAACATGCTCAAAGACTTACATGGTGAGTTTTTCTCAATCATGTGACACGGAACTGAGAAAGAAAGCGATGAGTGCCAATTTCTCCCGGCTCGTTCTCCTGATCGGCGGAGGTTGGCATGTCCGCTAGTACATATCAAAAGTTTTTACTAATAACAGTGACCATTTAAGTCTGTGTTTCACTAAGCTGACAACAATAATAGTGTAGGTGTATAGGATTTGCTGTGTGGTACAGAAAGTATTTGTGTATATGTGCGTCAGAACAGATCTGTGTATGGAAAGTGTCCTGATCTCTGATTTACACTTCAGATATCTGTAAAATAAACCGTTCAGTCCTTTTGGGAGTTCTTGTTATCCCGCTATTATAGTACAAGCTGATTTCTTTCTCCCCCAGACTTTATGGAAGTTATTTGAGTAGAGATAAAAACTTGTTTTGTTGCTTGAATGTTGTTCCTATAGTGTACTCAACAGGAGTGGACAAATGGCAGGTGTCCAATTGTAAGCTGGCCATACACATTAGGTAAATCTCTGCCTGATCCATGGGTATTGGAGGGAACTGCTTATTTCTTTTACTATTCCGCTCTTCTCACAGCAACCCTGTATGCTCAGCTTATCTAACTGTGAATGTCAGGAGAGATAGGCAAAGGGCATATGCTCCCGGTATTGATAACAATTTAAAGCACAACTTTCATGAGATTTTAGCTCTCCAGACTACTACAATGTTGTTACAGATGTCCATAATGTGAGTGTAACCATACCTTTATGGGTTTTCCTCCTTCTTTTATAACTTATAAAATACATTTATCCAGCGGTCAGGCACAGTCTGATAGGCGGGCTTGGGGCTCGCAAAGCCCCGCCGCCGCCACGCCTATCCTCTCCTTTCAGCGCTGGGATCGCTGTGTACTAGGACACAGCTCATCCACAGCGCATGCGCCCCTCCTGACGTGCACGCACCACCATCCTGCATTGACAGAGCTAGCACTCGCTCCTGCTGTCTATGCGCTCACTGCGCAGGTGCAGTACTAGAGGAAGGGAGGGGCACATGCGCTGCGTCTTACTACACAGCGGTCCCAGCGCTGAAAGGAGAGGATAGGCGTGGCGGCGGCGGGGCTTTGCGACCCCCAAGCCATGCCTATCCGACTGTGCCTGACCGCTGGATAAATGTATTTTATAAGTTATAAAAGAGGGAGGAAAACCCATAAAGGTATGATTACACTCACATTATGGACATCTGTAACAACATTGTAGTAGTCTGGAGAGCTAAAAACTCATGACAGCTAAAATTTGGGGGGGGTGGGGGGGAAAATCTTCTCGCTAAAATTTGGACATGAATTCTTCTTTCTGGCTTGACTAAAACTTTTTATTTTGGCCAATTCTCCTTGTCCAATATACGCTACATAGTTTATTGGAGGGTATAAACAGGAAAATGGAGCCATTGTAGAAAATATACAAAATAAGCTTTATTCAAAGAAACAAAAAATACATAAAAAGTGCAGGACTCCCACCCTTGGGTGGGAGTCCTGCACTTTTTATGTATTTTTTTTTTCTTTGAATAAAGCTTATTTTGTATATTTTCAACAATGGCTCCGTTTTCCTGTTTGTACCATTTAATTATGGGAGCTAAATAGCATTTTCTGTATATGGGTGGGCTGTTATTGGTGAGGATTGTATATCCCGTCATTACCCTATATTTTTCTTCCTTTCATCCATCTTTTTGGGATCTGTGTTTTCCTAATAGTTTATTGGAGGGGATAAAATGTCTGCCACAGGGCAATTCTTTCCCTATCTAATAAACTAGTTCCATTGAACGTAGATAAGGGAAAATATTCAAATATTAATGCTTAGTTTTATTAAGACTAGACAGTCTAAGAATGTTCGAGATTTTTAAGTGTCTCCGGCTACACCACTTTTGTGGTGTTTTAGTTAAAGACTGTTTTTGGTTGCAGGCTTTTGAAAATTCGCTATCATTTTAACCAAGCCCTTTTCCTATAGACACCCCCTCCCCCTATTTTTTTAATGTCTTACTTGGCGCAAACAAGGTAAAAATTATTTTAAAGAATTGTGCTACTTTTTTTTTTTTTTTTAACCAAATCTAGTGCAGTTTAATATTCCTCACCCCCCCTATTAAATGACATTTTCTATCTAGTTTTCATGTCATGTGCCCCCCTTTATTATTATATCTTTTCTTCTAAATAAATATATTTTAGTATAATAGTAGTACAAAAACTAGAAATACATGAAATCACCTTTATCTACAGCTAATATTAGCTCTATAGAAAACTCCATTTAACTCAGGTGAACTGGAAACACTGTGTGAACTATGAAATATGTTAGGTATGTCTTGCTACATGTGTTGGGTGGACGGATTTGGCAGTGTAAATGGAGACAGTCTGCAGGGATTGGTTCTCCTGGAGGTACGTGACATTACACGGAAGGGGGTTCTTTGAAACAAACCAGAACCCTTGTGAGATAGAAGAATCTAAGAGACTAGTGGAGGAACGAATTCTTAGGCTCTGTTCACACCATGTTTTTATGTAGTTGTTTCCTGCCAGATATATATATATATTTTTTTTTAAATATGTGAAGCTGGATGTCATAGAGATGGATTTGCCTGCCCACTGACATCCATTGTAAATAAAAATAATGTATACCTCTGTTTGCTGCCTTAGATCACCTTACCCAATCGGGGGGGGGGGGGGGGGGGGGGGGGAGTTCTCCAGCTGTTGCAAAACTACAACTTCCAGCATGCCCAGCCTTTGGCTGTCTGGGCATGCTGGGAGTTGTAGTTTTGCAACAGCTGGAGGCACACTGGATGGGAAACACTGGCATACATACACTATATATAAGACCACTCTAAGGCTATGTGCACACTATTAATTTTGGTCTGTAAAATGGCCCAAAAATGGCAGTTTTTTTGGCTCAAGAAATTGACAAAAAAAAAAAAAGGTTTCTTTTTACCACTGAATTCTTCTGAGCTCTATGGGAAAACATGTGTGCACATAGCCTAAGACTGTCAAGTACCCAGGGCTGTGGAGTCGGTAGATAAATGTTCCGACTCCTCAGTTTTTTGTACTTCCGACTCCGACTCCTCTGTATTAATATGCAAATGTATTTATAAATACTTACAGTTGAATCCAAGAAGCTGTTCCACCAAGTTCTTCTAAGCTCTTCTAGCAGAGAGAGGTAGTTGGGTAGAAGCTGCTGCCTTCTCCTTTTTGTGTGCTGATCTGCAGCTGAAGATAGGGCAGTGGGAGGATCCAGGATGGGGCATTTATTATAAAACATGATTTCCCTAGTAGAATCCCATAGTCATGTTGAAAGTTTAAGCTAACAATCAGAGTTTACAAGTTTTTATAGCCTTAGCTGAATGGCAGCAGTTTTTCCAATGGTTTACAGCTTCAGTCTTGAACTATTGACCCTCCATTCCCTTCAAGTGTCTCTAGTCCTGCAAAAAACATATTTACTTAATCCCTTATCAGTAAGAGGCTAGGTTACCCATGGGTTCCCTGTAACAGCAGAACACAACACTATGGAAAGTATAAGTATTGCCGTTCCTAATTGTGCGTTGCGCACCATACAGTGAAGCAAATGAAAAGCATGCTTCTTCACGGTCACTTAACGTGTTTGTTTTGCGGTTACGTGAGGCACGGCATGCATTGGTCTTTATTCTTACAGCAGAGAAGTCATTAACTATAACTTTTTGTGAATTGGGACATTTAAACTTGCTTTTTTTTAAATTCCAATCTAAATTTAGTAGGAGTCGGAGTCGGTGCATTGCTTGCCGACTCCGACTCCAGGTACCCAAAATTTCCTCCGACTCCTCGACTCTGACTCCGACTCCACAGCACTGCAAATACCCTTAAAGTTAATTTCTACTCATATGAAAAACACTGTAAGGGGTTGTTCAAACAGTTTAAAAAATTACTGATATATTTTATTTTACTCATAAATTTTTGGCCAAAATTCTGCCAAAATTTTCTTTGTGGTTGCATTTTGTCCATGACAGACAAAAATGTGCACGAAAAAGAAAATATGCCAATAATCTTAACCATATGTGAACATACCCTAACGTGTACGTGAACTTTCAGATAACTTTGCAGATAAGTTGCCCTGTGTGTAGCACTGTTTATGACCATTATATAACTAGTATTTAGCATATTTCACCAGTTTTCTCCTCTGAAATCTCCATCTCTAATGTTCAATTTTTCCTTAGATAGTGGGTAAGGCCTAGCCTCTAAGATGGCGCCGATACACTGCACACACACAATGGGATCCCATTCACAATATCTCTACATAGTACACCCTTAGGCTACATTCAGACTACATAATCTCTGCCCAGAGATAACCAGGGGTAGAGATTTTGCCTGCTGTGGGTGCTGCCGAGATCCTTCGATGCTATGACCGCCAGTGACGGCAATGCAGTTTGCGTCCAAAGAATGAACATGTTCATTTTTTCGCTGACTCTGGAATTTTCACAGGGACATTTCTGCAGTGTGAACGGTGCAGCAGACTCCTATTGAAAACAATGGGAGGCTGCTGCTTCAGAGTTTCTGAGCAAAATTTCTGTAAACGTACCCTTAGACCAGGTTCACACTGCGGAATCTCCGGACAGAATTTCTGCTGTTTATCCTGCCGGCAGGGCTAGGACCAAGCGGACTGCATTGCTGTCTCCATAGATGGCAATGCATTTCTGAGCAGATACGCCACCCACGGGATTTCCGGCAAAAATTTCTGCAGCATAAGTTATGACTTAGCCACTTAAATGCCTGCTCATACAGTAAAACAGTTCACCATTGCTGTATCAGGATATACTCAAATTCAGCATATTTGTTGAAAAGCTTTATGTAATTAAAATTCTGTTTCCTACATGGTGATGGGGCTGGTGCCAAAATATCCGCAAATCAAATTTGCTGAGAGTGAAAATACCATGAGGGCGGATTCACATGTGGCATAGGTATTCCACAAAATCCTCATTTCATGCACATTATGCTGCAAAATCTGCATCTGAATCCCCATCGATATCCGTATGTAATACATGCACATTTTGTGGTTGATTTGTCTGTGGGGTAAAATAACACCTTGTGTGTGTACACAATAACTAGGCAGACTTCCATTTCAGGAGTCTGGAAAAGCTGGATGATTGTCATATTGGTAGTAACCCATCTTTTTCAAAAAACAGATATCCTTAGAAGAAAGCATAAGCAGTTCATTTTACTGGTGACTTAATATTATTGTCGGAGGAAATGGTGTTTGTTAACCGGGAGTAATGGCTTTCATCGTCCTTTATAAATTGCTGTCTTTCGGCTCATGAAGCGAAGCGTTTATTCAGCATCTGATAGCGCTCATTGTGTGCCGGCGTATAATGAAGACTGGTGCCTTCTATTATTCTTATTGATTAGCAGCACGTGAAGCCGCTTATCTTCTTGCTGACTCTGGTAGCCATAGGGTATCTCTGAACAGATGTGCTGGCTGCTCATAGAAGCAAGCTAAAAGAAGATCCATCTTGTCTGTGCCTTGTATAAGCATTTACACACTGAGCGTATGAGCCAGGCATATGGAATTTCTTTAGAGTACACTTCATTCTACACTACATCAGCTGTGCGTTATGTCTAGAATGTATATTCTGGTGTAGTGCTTCTTAACCTTCAAGGGAAGTAGCCCATGTTCCAGTCGATTACCCCCAAAGAAACAAACTGTTATACAGTCATGGCTGTACATTTTGGCACCCCTGAATTTTTTTCTAGAAAATGAAGTATTTCTCACAGAAAAGGATTGCAGTAACACATATTTTGCTATACACATGTTTATTTCCTTTGTGTGTGTTGGAACTAAACCAAAAAAAGAGGGAGAAAAAAGCAAACTGGACATAATGTCACACCAAACTCCAAAAATGGGCTGGACAAAATAATTGGCACCCTTAACTTAATATTTGGTTGCACACCCTTTGGGAAAAATAACTGAAATCAGTCGCTTCCTATAACCATCAATAAGCTTCTTACACCTCTCAGCCGGAATGTTGGACCACTCTCTTCCTTTGCAAACTGCTCCAAGTCTCTCTTATTGGAAGGCGCCTTTTCCCAACAGCAATTTTAAGATCTCTCGACAGGTGTTCAATGGGATTTAGATCTGGACTCATTGCTGGACACTTCAGAACTCTCCAGCGCTTTGTTGTCATCCTTTCTGGGTGCTTTTTGATGTATGTTTGGGGTCATTGTCCTGCT
The DNA here is from genome assembly GCF_029499605.1 of Hyla sarda. Lineage (NCBI taxonomy): Eukaryota > Metazoa > Chordata > Amphibia > Anura > Hylidae > Hyla > Hyla sarda. The sequence goes on along the minus strand of NC_079192.1, from coordinate 131,851,727 downwards.
TTCTGACACCGGGCTGTACAGTGCAACCCAAAATCCATTGGTAATCCTCAGATTTCATGATGCCTTGTACACATTCAAGGCACCCAGTGCCAGAGTTTGCAAAGTAACCCTAAAACATCCACCTCCACCATATTTCACTGCAGGTACTGTGTTCTTTACTTTGTAGGCCTCATTCCGTTTCCGGTAAACAGTAGAATGATGTGCTTTACCAAAAAGCTCTATCTTGGTCTCATCTGTCCACAAGACGTTTTCCCAGAAGGATTTTGGCTTATTCAAGTTCATTTTGGCAAAATGTAGTCTTTCTTTTTTTTATTTAAATGTCGACGGATAGTTTGCGCTGACACTGATGCTCCCTGAGCCTGCAGGACAGCTTGAATATCTTTGGAACTTGTTTCGGGCTGCTTATCCACTATCCGGACTATCCTGCGTTGACACCTTTCATCAATTTTTCTCTTCCGTCCACGCCCAGGGAGATTAGCTACAGTGCCATGGGTTGCAAACTTCTTGATAATGTTGCGCACTGTAGAGAAAGGCAAATCTAGATCTCTGGAGATGGACTTGTAACCTTGAGATTGTTGATCATCCGTTCATTCGCCCGTCACAAAATAATGGCCGTTATTAATAACGGGCGATAACGGGTTAAAAAGGCTATTGGAAAAATCCCATAGACTATAATGGGATTTTCTAATGGCAGTTTAATGGCCGATTTTTGGGCGTTTATAACGGAGGTATTTTTATAGTGTGAAAGCAGCCTTACTGCAATCCTTTTCTGTGAGAAATACTTCATTTTCTTGAAAAATTTCAGGGGTGCCAACATTTACAGCCATGACTGTATAAAAATGCCACCATATATACAAAACCCAGATCAGGCCCCCTAAACTAGTGGTCTTCAAACTGTGGACCAGACAATGGCTGTCCGGGCATGCTGGCAGTTGTAGTTTTTCAACATCTGGTGGTCCGCAGTTTGAAGATCATTGCTCTAAACATTACAGACCCCCAGACAAGGATCAACATATATATATATACAGAATCCCTATATATACAGACCCCAGATCAGAATAAGGCTGCAATCACATCTGTGTCATCAGTTACGATTTTTCAAGACTATAGCACTTGTCAAGAAGAACGATACCCAAACAGCACTTAAAGGGGTTATCCAGGAAAAACTTTTTTTTATATATCAACTGGCTCCATAAAGTTAAACAGATTTGTAAATTACTTATATTAAAAAAATCTTAATCCTTTCAGTACTTATGAGCTTCTGAAGTTGAGTTGTTCTTTTCTGTCTAAGTGCTCTCTGATGACACCTGTCTCGGGAACCGCCCAGTTTAGAAGAAAATCCCCATAGCAAACCTCTTCTAAACTGGGCGTTTCCCGAGACAGGTGTCATCAGAGAGGATTTAGACAGAAAAGAACAACTCAGCTTCAGAAGCTCATAACTACTGAATGGATTAAGATTTTTTTTTTTTTTATAGAAGTAAATACAAATCTGTTTAACTTTCTGGTGCCAGTTGATATGTATAAAAAAAATGTTTTTTCCTGGATAACCCCTTTAAAGGGTTACTCTATTGGAAAATAACTGGTGCCAGAAAATTAAACAGATTTGTAAATAACTTTTATTTAAAAGTCTTAATCCTTCCAGTACTTGGAAGTTCTTTACTTTTTGAATTTCTTTTCTGTCTGACCACAGTGCTCTCTGCTGACACCTCTGTTCATGTCAGGAACTGTCCAGAGCAGGATAGATTTGCTATGGGGATTTGCTCCTACTCTGGACAGTTCTTGAAATGGACAGAGGTGTCAGCAGAGATCATTGTGGTCAGACAGAAAATAAATTAAAAAAGAAAAGAACTTCCTGTGGAGCATACAGAAGCTTATAAGTACTGGAAGGATTACAATTTTTAAATAGATTTTTACATTTTTAAGTAAATTTTTAATTTAAATGTTTAAGTAATTTACAATCTGTTTAACTTTCTGGCACCAGTTGATTTAAAAATGATTTTTTTCCACCAGAGTACCCCCTTTAATATAACTGTGCTCCATTGTATTGCTATAATCGGTGTGATACATAAGTGTCATAGAAAATCATATGCAATGCCTAATGCTGATTCATGCAAAGTCGGTATTAGAAAAACCAGAAAATAAGCGCTTGTGCAATTCAGAACATGTGGTAATGAGGATGAATAATGTTATGAAGAAACGAGGAAAGAGGCCACGTGACTGCTGCTTGTTGACTGTGGACCTTGCTATAAGTGTTCATTTCTTCAAAACAACTACTCTTCCCAAAAGAATTTTTTATGTTTTGCATTGTAGTACCAAATCATCATACGTTACATGATCCTCTGGATTAATCTTACTTAATACTTGCTAAGTGTAGGATGATGTGTATATTAGGATGAGACATCAGTCACATGGGAGGTACGTACGTAACCAGGTAAAGCTTTATATTCTGTATATGTTTCCATAATGAGGCGATGTCATCGGACTCTGCAGCTATATGTTATGGCAGTGTTTCCCAACCAGGGTGCCTCCAGCTGTTGCAAAACTACAACTCCCAGCCTCCCCCATCCCCGGTTTTATAATTACCTGTTCCCGGGGTCCGCGCTACTTCTGGCTCCGCCGGCGTCCTGATCTGTCACTGTGCGCACTGATGGTGACGTCACGTTGAGGATGTCACTCGTCATTGCGCAGCGCACAGCAACAGCGCAGGACGTCGCAGGAGCCAGAAGTAGCGCGGACCCCAGGAACAGGTAATTATAAAACCGGGGAAGGGGAAGGCAATTGGGCGGCGGTGGTCTCTGGCCAGGGAGGCGAGGTGGGGCGGGGAAACGTGACATTATCGGCAAGGTAATTGCCGATACCGTCCAAAATCGTGAATATCGGCCAAACCGATAAGCGGTCGATCCCTAGTGTCTGGCATACATAAATCCAGCCTAAATTTTGACACAACTGATGACAACGTGCTTCCAGTGTTTCTGAATGCCGGACGGGGGAACACAGCAAGATGCGCTCCCCTGTCCGCTGCCGGTCCGGCAAGTCCAATCATCCGGCATCCAAACTGAGACGCCGGATGAATGTGAAGTGTTCCATTCAAATGAATGGGATCAGTATCGGTGTCCGCTGTAGAAAATGCACCGGAGGGGAAAGATGCCGGACAAATGTAAAGGAGGTCTAAGAATGACATGCCATGTATTGAAATCAATAGGCCAGTGTTTTCCAACTTGGGTGCCTCCAGCTGTTGCAAAACTACAACTCCTAGCATGCCCGGACAGCCTTTGGCTGTCCGGGCATGCTGGGAGTTGTAGTTTTGCAACAATTGGAGACACCCTGGTTAGAAAATACAGCAATGGGCAATCGGCATAATGTAGAGACTGCAGCGGTTTCTTCACTATGGCGAGGGGGTTCTGACTTAGGGGCTTTCTCTGTTGCATCAGTATGGATGATGACAGTAAAGAATATAATATTTAGCTAGTTTATTATACCTGGAGAATTAGTATCTAATAAATCATAATAAATGGATGTGAGGATATGTAAAATTGCTGCTGTTGCTTCTGTGTTCTCAGCTGATGATCATGTAGTTCCTGTTTGTGTCATTCATTCAACCTTCTGCCCTTCCTGGATGTGAACTTTCTCTTCTGGCCTGTTTCCTGCACATGTCTTTTCCTCTCTAGTCAGGTACTTTGTTTCCCTTTGCCCATGACTTGCATCTGCGCAGGCTGTGTGGGTCCATGCCTTCATTCTGCCATTTTTTATGTTTAGAATCTGGACACATCCACTGCATCGGAAGGAGTACCTTTTTGTTTTATCTTTTACAAAAGAGTGTTAAAAGGGTATTCTGATATCAAAACATTGTATTTAAACAAAATGATCACACTAAGATATATAACTTACTAATATCGTGTTATCGTAAATTGTACTGGGGAAGGGGCATGTTTTTGCTTGAAACACCCCTGGCAGGAAGTTGTGTAGTCCTTTTATTTTCAGTGTAGTGTTGTCTCAGCAGCTCCCCTTCCTCTCTTCTTAGGCAACACATTATTTGCTGTCTCAGGACAGGAGGCTTGGTTGGATCTTGTCTCTGAGCTCAAGCCCTACCCTCTAAGTCAGTGTTTCCCAACCAGGGTGCCTCAAGCTGTTGCAGAACTACAACTCCCAGCATGCTGGGAGTTGTAGTTTTGCAACAGTTGGAGGCACCCTGGTTGGGAAACACTGACTTAGAGGGTCTGCGGTATTATATTTCCCCATAAACTAAATCCTAGTATATATTCAAAAAGTATACCAAAGTACTGGGAAAGTGCTCTTAAAGGGGTACTCTGGTGGAAAACTTAATGCTGGAAGTTGTAGTTTTACAACAGCTGGAGGCACCCTGGTTGGGAAACACTGCTCTAAGTGATGTACCTACCATTGACCAGCCCCTCCACTATACATCAACATCTCCCTGTCATATACACATACATACCTTTATTGGGACATTTAGGGATGAATGAGATGAGTGAATGTTTATAGCATGCTGCTTTCTCCTGAATATAGCCACAGGCAGAGGAGCAGACAGGGAATGAGTACAGAAGCTGCTGCAGACTATTCTGCTCTGTGGAGCAATGTTCTGCCACAGCTGTGGACAGGAAACTGTCAGCAATGCTGTGGGAGGGAAGTAGGTAGGGTGGGAGGGCTGTGATAAAGAGCTGGGGAAAGCAGAGCATTCTAAATGCTATATGCTTCTGCAGCATTTCTTTAATTATTTTTTTTATACCTCTTTAAGGATTAGGAAACAGTCTGTTCCTAAATCCTATTTTCATGTTTGACTTAAAGGGGTTATCCAGGAAAACAATTTTTTTATATATCAACTGGCTCCAGAAAGTTAAACAGATTTGTAAATTACTTCTATTAAAAAATCTTAATACTTTCGGTATTTATGAGCTGCTGAAGTTGAGTTGTTCTTTTCTGTCTAAGTGCTCTCTGATAACACCTGTCTTGGGAACTGTCTAGAGTAGAAGCAAATCCCCATAGCAAACCTCTTCTACTGTGTGCAGTTCCCGAGACAAGCAGAGGTGTCCTCAGAGGGCACTGTTGCTTGACAGAAAAGAACAACTCAACTTCAGCAGCTGATAATTATGTGCACACGCCGAAATTTCCAGATGTATTTGGGCCGGAGTACCCCTTTATGCTCTAAAGCTTCCATTGAAATGAGTGGGAGGTCCAGGGCAGGCCTCCTTGCTCTGTCTGCGGCTCAGAGGAAGCCACATAGCAGAACGTCTATGGAAGCTCTGACGATACAAGAGTACAGCACTAGGGCATAGTTCCTGAAAACTAGTGTCTACATATGACATGCACCTTGGGGAAATGTAGTGTTCCCTAACGACCATTCCTGCCACTGTATCACAATTATATATATATATATATATATATATATATATATATATATATACATACACACAAAACAGCTTCTTTTTCTAATCTATATTTGTTGTGTTCACTGTAAGGAAATGGGGAATTTAGCAGAAGCAGCAAGGTACCTGAAGACTTGGAGTTGAGGAATGGGTTTAGGATTGCTGTGTATCATGATTTGTATAGTCTCAAAGCATTGTAATTGAGCTTAGTTAGTACAACTTGCTTCCATCCAGTTATATCAATACATATAGGTAAATGCATTAAAAGAAAGCATTCTCTCTGTAGAACAGCCCAAGAGATATAAGGTGGACTTCTCTAAAATCTAGGCTAGTCATGAAGCTGAAGATGTTCACTTTTAGCCATCGCACTGCTCTGGACTAGCAGAATGGGTCCTGGGGTATAGCACTGGTGCCTGTTCTCCAGTCTCAACCTTACACACTTCTTAAATACTAGGCTGGATGTAGTTTCTATAGATACTCTATTTTGATGATCTATGAATGTTGAAAGTGTACCTGTCGTCAACAAAAACGTTTTATATAATGTAGATAATACCATTATATGTATATTTGTAATATACATTAGTAAAAAATTGTGTATATTTTTGGGTGAAAAATGCTGTCTCTGCAGCTATTACCTGTGTGTCTCTATGAGGAAACCAAAAACAGGAAGTGAGGGCGGGACAAGCAGGGCTCTGTGCAGACTACTGGCTTGTCAATCATCCTGATGTATGAGGCAGAAGGATGTTATAGAGCCTCAGTGCACACTGTCCTGCTTGTCCTCAGTGCACAGAGCCCTGCTTGTCCACCCTCACTTCCTGTATTTGAACTCCTCATAGAGACACAAATGCAATAGCTGCAGGGACAAAAATATACGCATTTTTTTTTTTACCAATGTATATTACAAATATACATGTAATGGTATTATCTACATTATTTAAAAAGTTTTTGTTGACGACAGGTACACTTTAAGGCCTCTAACTTTTTTCTTGACTTTGCTTATAGGGCACTGTTTTGTAGTCCCTGTCCATTCATACCAGCAGTATATTCAGACTATATTGTGTACTCTTTGACAGATAATGAGAATGTGGAGAGTGAAAAAATGGGGTTTGTTGAGAGCGCTCCTGTGTGACGACGGCGGTAAATTAACCCCTTAAGGACCAGGGGGTTTTCCATTTTTGCATTTTCGTTTTTTACTCCTTGCCTTTAAAAAATCATAACTCTTTAAATTTTTCACCTACAAATCCATATGATTGCTTATTTTTGCACCACCAATTCTACTTTGTAATGATGTCAGTCAGTTTACCCAAAAATCTATGGTGAAACGGGAAAAAAAATCATTGTGCGACAAAATAAAAAAATAAAACGCAGTTTTGTTACTTTTGGGGGCTTCCATTTTCGGTAAAAATGACACCTTATCTTTATTTTGTAGGCCCATACGCTTAAAATGATACCCTACTTATATCGGTTTGATTTTGTCGCACTTCTGGAAAAAATCATAACTACATGCAGGAAAATTAATACGTTTAAAATTGTCATCTTCTGACCCCTATAACTTTTTTATTTTTCCATGTATGGGGCAGTATGAGGGCTCATTTTTTGCGCTGTGATCTGAAGTTTTTAACGGTACCATTTTTGCATTGATAGGACTTATTGATCGTTTTTGCATTGATGGACTTATTAATCATTTTTAAATGATATAAAAAGTTGACAAAAATGCACTATTTTGGACTTTGGAATTCTTTTGCGCACACGCCATTGACCGAGCGGTTTAATTAACGATATATTTTTATAATTCGGACATTTCCGCACGCGGTGATACCATATATGTTTATTTTTATTTACACTGTGTTTTTTTTTTTTATGGGAAAAGGGGGGTGATTCAAACTTTTAATAGGGGAGGGGTTAAATGATCTTCACTTTTTTTTCATATTTTTTTTTTTTTTTGCAGTGTTATAGCTCCCATAGGGACCTATAACACTGCACACACTGATCTTTATCATTGATCACTGGTTTCTCATAGGAAACCAGTGATTGATGATTCTGCCACTTGACTGCTCATGCATGGATCTCAGGCACTGAGCAGTCATTCGGTGATCGGACAGCGAGGAGGCAGGTAGGGGCCCTCCCGCTGTCCTGCAAGCTGTTCAGGATGCCGCGATTTCGCCGCGGCTATCCCGAACAGCCCACTGAGCTAACCGGCAGTTTTTACTTTCACTTTTAGCCGCGTGGCTCAGCTCTGAGCGCGCGGCTAAAGGGTTAATAGCGCGCGGTGTCGCGATCGCTGCCGTGCGCTATTAGCGGTGGGTCCCGGCTTCACTATGACGCCGGGCCCGCCGTGATATGATGCAGGGTTACCGTGTAACCCCGCATTATATCACGGGAGCAGGACCAAGGACGTACCGGTACGTCCATGGTCCTTAAGGGGTTAAAGCAGAGGTCTGAGCCAGCACTTACGCAGGACCAACTTTTATTGCAAAAAGAAGTCAAACAGGTAAAATACGACAAAGCGTTTCGGCGCTCACTGGCGCCTTCCTCAGGTCCACAATAGTAGCTACAGAAGGAACATATACATAAATGTCAAAATAAATGAATAGAAATACAGAGACTTAAAAAGCACCCATTAAAAAAGGTAAATAATGGGGATGACCACTTGTTTTATGACCCTTCTTGTCATCCCCATTATTTACCTTTTTTAATGTGTGCTTTTTAAGTCTCTGTATTTCTATTCATTTATTTTGACATTTATGTGTATGTATATGTTCCTTCTGTAGCTACTATTGTGGACTTGAGGAAGGCGCCAGTGAGCGCCGAAACGCGTTGTCGTGTTTTACCTGTTTGACTTCTTTTTGCAATAAAAGTTAGTCCTGCGTAAGTGCTGGCTCAGACCTCTGCTTTAATTGACCGCCGTCGTCACACAGGAGCGCTCTCAACAAACCCCATTTTTTCACTCTCCACATTCACATTATTGTCAGTCTCCCTCGGCAATACGGAAAACAAGGGGTGAGAGCAGCAGACTGTAACCATCTTCCTCTCTTCCTACCCCCCACCATACCTCAGAGGCCCCCTACACCTCTGTGCGCAACGTCTCAAGGTCAGTACGTCACCTTGGGTATTGGTGGCGGGTATCTTTTTCTAAGACATACTACACAGGGAGCGCCCCGTTGTGTTTTCTCCTCCTTTTTCCTTTGACAGATAAGAGATGTGCTCTTTGAGGCTGCTGCTTATATTGTTTATTGACTTGTCCTTCCATAAATCTTTTATAGTTTATCAACAACTTCTTTTACAAGAGCTCTATAATATGGAACAATTTGGGGGGAGCCAACAGCAATCCATGTAGAATGTATGCATATTAAAGCTATAGCTAACTAGATATAAAGTGACAACCAATTGTTGCCATTACTGTGGCTATAGGGGTTGTCACCCAGATCATCATGCAGCTCGCCGATCAAGTAATTGAAGAACCACACGTTCCAGTTAGCATCTTGTTTAACAGGCAGGGCTCTGTACTTTTAGTAATGAGAGCGTCTTAAAGGGGCACTCCACCCCTAGACATCTTACCCCCTTTCCAAAGTTAAGGGGATAAGATGTCTGATCATGGGGGTCCCGCCACTAGAGCCCCTGCAATTTCGGCTGCGGCACCCCAAACTTTGCTCCGTGCCGGATGACTGGCGATGCAGGGCGGAGGCTCGTGACGTCATGATCATGCCCTGATCGTGATGTCACAGACACGCCCCCTCAATGCAAGTCTATGGGAGGGGGCGTGACGCCCCCTCCCATAGACTTGCATTGAAGGGGTGTGGCTGTGATGTTCCCGGTGCTCCTACCGAACGCCAGGTGCAGCAGGGAGATCGCGGTGGTCCCTGTATCCTTTGAATAGGGGAGAAGATGTCTAGGGGTGGAGTACCCCTTTAAAGGATAACTCCAGAATATAAAAATTGTCCCCCATACTGCCGGCAGTAAAAAAAAATAATTAACAGGTACATACCTTCCTTCACTCCCCCGGTGCCTCCGGGAACCTTCCTCCGCCGCAATCCTCTTCCTGGTTGCCGGTGGTCGGCGAGTCATACTGCACTCAGCCAATCACCGGCCGCAGCGAAGTCCCGGTTTGGCCGGCGATAAGCTGAGCGGCAGTGTGATGTTTTCGGCCCCGGCAGCAGGTGCCGGTGTAGTGAAGAATTGTGTGTCTTGAAGCGTTCTCACACTGCCGCTCAGCCTATTGCCGGCCGCACTTCACTGATTGGCTGAGCAAGTATGACTCGCCAACCACCGGCAACCAGAAAGAGGATCGCGGCGGAGACTGGAGCCAGTTACTGGAGGCCCCGGGGGAGCAAAGGTATGTACATCTTTTATTTTTTTTTACTGCCGGCAGTTTGGGGGCCAATTTTTTTATTCTGGAGTGCTCCTTTAAGTTGTTGTCAAGAATGTTTTCATTCACTGACAGTAAACTGAGATCTTTGAAATGGTCCATAGAAAGTATTTTAGAGAGTTATGTAGCCTTTCTTTACCTCTGAATCCTGGATCTCTATGTATATTTTACTTAACCAGCTCTGCTTAGCATTGGTGTCATTCTCAAAGCTGAATTCTGATAAATCCTATAGCAGCTTTGTAGAGCAGGTATAAACAGGGATCCCAGGAACACGATTCTGCACTTTATACAATATTTTTTCATGAAAAGACCTGGAAAACAGGATATGGACTAGGACATATTTCGAACATGGCTTCCTTTCCCTTGTTTGATTTCCCAGAATCTCTCAGTAGGGACACCTCCGGGAGAGATGTACGGAATAAGCACATTGCTGGTGACCTCGCCAATCGCTGTCTTGTCATGCTTCTACTGAAAGCTGTGTCCCTGGCTGCCTGCCATGGAACCCGATGGTTAGATTGTTGCCAGTGAATATAGAGAATGCACACAATATAGCAAGTTAAGGCTTGTCCACCATGGGTTCTCCAGAGACGGAAAGTAAAGCTATTCATAACTTGGCATCTTGGCTGTAATGCCAGGTGACATTTCTTCTCTGGCGCTGTACAGGTAGAATGCAGCATGTGATGGGAGGTAGCGCCTTGTTTGCACAGTTGTTTCACACCATTGTTTAACACTTTATTGTTCCTGAACATGAGCTGCTAAGTTATTGTGAAAAACCTGGGATTACTCACAGAATTAAAACCCATTGTAACGCATTACAGATGGGGCTAATGAACGGCAGTGGTATGTGTGTACATACTCTATAAGCAGGGCTCAAGTCCTGCAGGAACGCATGGGAACTGAGTTCCTGCACTTTTTCCACAGCAGGAACACCATTCCCATTAGCAGTAGTTCTGCAGGCCCGGCCCATGAGTGGAAATCTTGGGTGAGTTCCTGCACTTTTTATTCCCAGGACTTGACCCCTGTCTATAAGGCACATGGATTGGTTATAGGTCTATATTATGGACATTTAAAGAGGCCTTTACAGCTTCAGTACTTGTTGGTTGAACATTAAAGGGGTACTCCACTGGAAAAAAATGTTTTAAATCAACTGGTGCTAGAAAGTTAAACAGATTTGTAAATCACTTATATTAAAAATCTTAATCCTTCCAGTACTTATCAAATGCTTTATGTTCCACATGAAGTTCTTTTCTTTTTGAATTTCCTTTCTGCCTGACCACAGTGCTCTCTGCTGACACCTCTGTCCATGTCAGGAACTGTCCAGAGTAGGAGCAAATCCCCGTAGAAAAGCTATCCTTCTCTGGACAGTTCCTGACAAGGACAGAGGTGTCAGCAGAGAGCACTGTGATCAGACAGAAAAGAAACTCAAAAAGAAAAGAACTTCCTCTGTAGCATACAGCAGCTAAGTACTGGAAGTATTAAGATTTTTAAATAGAATTAATTTACAAATCTGTTTGACTTTCTGGCACCAGTTGCTAAAAAATGTTTTCCAGTGGAGTACCCCTTTAATATCTCTTGACTAATCCATACATACGCATGCTCGGCTCCGAGGAGTGTGTACGTGTTTCTAACAAGGAAATGGGTAAAATTAGCCAGATCTGCTTATTTAAAAGGAAAACTGTCAGCTTTCTCCTCCCTGCACTAACCAGCGGTACTGTCTGGTAGTGCAGGGGACGCTGATCAGTTTCATGCTTACCGTGCCCGGATCTGCCGTAATCTTCTATTTTCGGTATATGCTAATGAGTTGCTTACTGGCACTCTGACGTCAGTGCCGCCGGCCCCAGCGCCGCCCAGCTCATCAATATTCCTCCCCTCCCTCCGCCTCTCCCTCTTCTCCCTGCTCTGTAATGAAGAGGGAGGGGAGGAATATTGATGAGCTGGGTGGCGCTGCGGCCTGCGACACTGACGTCAGAGTGCCAGTTAGCCCGGCCGGTGCCAGTTAGCAACTCATTAGCATATACCGAAAATAAAAGATTACAGCAGAACGGATCCGGGCACGGTAAGCATGAAACTGACCAGCATCCCCCGCACTACCAGCCAGTACTGCTGGTTAGTGTGGGGGGAGAAAGCTGACCATTTTCTTTTAATGTGTATGGTGGCCTGTTGTCTCTTACCAGAGATGATGTCAAGGAAACAAAAGGATCTGGTATTAAAGTTCACCATGACTGATCAATCGTCCCCCTGCCATCATCTGTTCATTGGTAGTCTATAGGCCCCATACCAGTGTTTCCCAACCAGGATGCCTTCAGCTGTTGCAAAACTACAACTCCCAGCATGCCCAGACAGCCTTCGGCTGTCTGGGCATGCTGGGATTTGTAGTTTTGCAACAGCTGGAGGCAACCTGGTTAGGAAATACTGCCCCATACATATAATATAGGTTGCCAGTGACCGTCAACACTAATGGCTAAATCTGGCGATGACCTTTCTTAAAGGAACAGCACTTGGGGTTGGTGCAGTATCGGTAATGTTTTGGTCATGTTGACGCCCCTGTATCCTGGGATTTGTCTTGCTCTGCTCATTGTTATCTATCTGCACCTGTTACAATGCTCGCAGCTCGGAGCAGTCCAAGATAAATGGCTCATAGAATCAATTCCCAACTCGGCGTGTAAATAGTCATTGCAGGTCCAAACCAGCCAGGAATGGCAGCCAATGAATTCCAGAGATGCATGGAGTACACACACCCATATAAATCCCTTGTGCTACTTCTACTTATTTGGACAACTCAGATTTTTTTTTCCGTACAATATGGGTGTTCTACATGTGATTTCACATATAGAGGTATAGTTAGAAAGTATCAAAAAAATATTATCTTCTTTACATTGCGATATTCTGAATGTAATAAATAAAACAATGGTGCACTCTGCCAGATATGACTGCATTTACTACCACGCTATGAAACTGTGGTAAAGGTGAGGCAGGCGGGGGAAGTAGGTATACAGAATTCATAGGGCAGTGTTTCCCAACCAGGGTGCCTCCAGCTGTGGCCAAACTACAACTCCCAGCATGCCCTTTGGCAGAGTTGTAGTTTGGCCACAGCTGGAGGCACCCTGGTTGGGAAACACTGTCACAGGGTGTTGGATTATATAATCTGGGTTAAAATTTCTCTGGAAGACTTTAAGGGGGAGATTTATCAAAACCTGTGCAGAGGAAAAGTTGCTGAGTTGCCCATAGCAACCAATCAGATCGCTACTTTCATTTTTAACAAGGCCTCTGCAAAATGAAAGAAGCGAGCTGATTGGTTGCTATGGGCAACTCGGCAACTTTTCCTCTTCACAGGTTTTGATAAATCTCCCCCTTTGTACTTAGTAGTTGTAAAAACTTCTTTACGTGGTTGCTTCGTGTTTTGCAACACATTCTAAATTTCTCATACTCTTTATGTTTTATTGTGTTGTATTATGTTTATGTTGTTTTCTAAGCGCATGGTAACATTGTTAAATATAGACCATTTTTCACCAGGCAGCGGTATGAAGATGTACATGGAAACAAAGTGGTTATTGAAGTCTATGTGCTCTAGCTTGGAGATGCTGGGATCTTTTGTCCTTCGGACTGTTGTCAGCAGGGACATATTTGCGCGGCGTGGCTCTGCCTGGTGCACACTGACTCACTCAGCAGCAGATATGCTATGTCCATGCCTGGCCTCATTTATAAGCTAACAAAGGAGTCTTTGCTTTATCGCAGTATCTTTTATCTCAGATAAGATGCAAATATAAATGATATATCCAGTGTTAAAGAATGAAGATGGCACTCACCGGTGTGGATGAAAGAATGGTGACCAGAGCTCAAGTCCTGCAGGAACGTGTGGGAACTGAGTTCCTGCAGTTTTCCCACAGCAGGAACACTGTTCCCATTAGCAAGAGTCCTGCAGGACCAGCCCTTGAGTGGAAATCTTGGGTAAGTTCCCACACTTTTTTTTCCCAGGACTGGACCCTTGATGGTGACTATTAACCCCTTAAGGACCCAGCCCAAATATACCTTAAGGACCCGGCCATTTTTTGAACATCTGACCACTGTCACTTTAAACATTAATAACTCTGGAATGCTTTTACCTTTCATTCTGATTCCGAGATTGTTTTTTCGTGACATATTCTACTTTATGTTAGTGGTAAAATTTTGTTGATACTTGCATCATTTCTTGGTGAAAAATTCCAAAATTTGATGAAAAAATGGAAAATTTAGCATTTTTTTAACTTTGAAGCTCTCTGCTTGTAAGGAAAATGGATATTCCAAATAAATTATACATTGATTCACATATGCAATATGTCTACTTTATGTTTGCATCATAAAATTGACATGTTTTTACTTTTGGAAGACATCAGAGGGCTTCAAAGTTCAGCAGCAATTTTCCAATTTTTCACAAAATTTTCAAAATCGGAATTTTTCAGGGACCAGTTCAGTTTTGAAGTGGATTTGAAGGGCCTTCATATTAGAAATACCCCACAAATGACCCCATTATAAAAACTGCACCCCTCAAAGTATTCAAAATGACATTCAGTAAGTGTGTTAACCCTTTAGGTGTTTCACAGGAATAGCAGCAAAGTGAAGGAGAAAATTCAAAATCTTCATTTTTTACACTCGCATGTTCTTGTAGACCCAGTTTTTGAATTTTTACAAGGGGCAATAGATGAAAAATCCCCCCAAAATTTGTAACCCAATTTCTCTCGAGTAAGGAAATAGCTCATATGTGTATGTCAAGTGTTCGGCGGGCGCAGTAGAGGGCTCAGAAGGGAAGGAGCGACAATAGGATTTTGGAGAGGGAATTTTGCTGAAATGGTTTTTGGGGGGCATGTCACATTTAGGAAGCCCCTATGGTGCCAGAACAGCAGAAAACCCCAACATGGCATACCATTTTGGAAACTAGACCCCTCAAGGCACGTAACAAGGGGTCCAGTGAGCCTTAACACCCCACAGGTGTTTGACGACTTTTCGTTAAAGTCGGATGTGTAAATGAAAAAAAAAATTTTTTCACTAAAGTGCAGTTTTTCCCCCAAATTTACCATTTTTACAAAGGGTAATGGGAGAAAATGCCCCCCCCCAAATTTGTAACCCCATCTCTTCTGAGTATGGAAATACCCCATGTTAGGATGTAAAATGCTTTGCGGGCAAACTACAATGCTCAGAAGAGAAGGAGTCACATTTGGCTTTTTGAAAGCAACTTTTGCTGAAATGGTTTTTTGGGGGCATGTCGCATTTAGGAAGCCCCTGTGGTGCCAGAACAGCAAAAAATACCCACATGGCATACTATTTTGGAAACTACACCCCTCAAGGAACGTAACAAGGGGTCCGCTGAGCCTTAACACCCCACAGGTGTTTGACGACTTTTCGTTAAAGTTGGATGTGTAAATGAAAAATTTTTTTTTTTTTACTAAAATGCAGTTTTTCCCCAAAATTTTACATTTTTACAAGGGGTAATAGGAGAAAATGACCCCCAAAATGTGTAACCCCATTTCTTCTGAGTATGGAAATACCCCATGTTAGGACGTAAAATGCTCTTCTGGCGAACTACAATGCTCAGAAGAGGAGGAGCGCTATTGAGCTTTTGGAAAGAGAATTAGTTTGGAATGGTAGTCAGGGGCCATGTGCGTTTACAAAGCCCCCCGTGGTGCCAGAACAGTGGAACCCCCCACATGTGACCCCATTTTGGAAACTACACCCCTCACATAATTTAATAAGGGGTGCAGTGAGTATTTACACCCCACAGAACTTTGGAACAGTGGGCTGTGCAAATGAAAAAGTTTATTTTTCATTTTTACGGACCACTGTTCCAAAAATCTGTCAGACATCTGTGGGGCGTAAATTCTCAATGTACCCCTTATTACATTACGTGAGGGGTGTAGTTTCCAAAATGGGGTCACATGTGTCAGGGGTCCATTGTTCTGGCACTATGGGGGCTTTGTAAACACATGTGGCCTTCAATTCCGGACAAATTTTCTCTACAAAATCCCAATGGCGCTCCTTCTCTTCTGAGCATTGTAGTTCGCCCGCAGAGCACTTTAAATTTACATATGGGGTATGTTCTTACTCAGAAGAGATGGGTTTACAAATTTGGGGGGGCTTTTTTCCTATTTCCCGATGTGAAAATGAAAAATTTAGGGTAACACCAGAATTTTAGTGAAAAAATATAATTTTTTTCATTTTCCCATCCAACTTTAATGAAAATTCGTCAAACACCTGTGGGGTGTTCAGGCTCACTATACCCCTTGTCACGTTCGGTGAGGGGTGTAGTTTCCAAAATGGGGTCACATGTGGGTATTTTTTTTTTTTTGCGTTTGTCAGAACCGCTGTAAAATCAGCCACCCCTGTGCAAATCACCAATTTAGGCCTCAAATGTACATGGTGCACTCTCACTCCTGAGCCTTGTTGTGTGCCCGCAGAGCATTTTACGCCCACATCTGGGGTATTTCTGTACTCAGGAGAAATTGCGTTACAAATTTTGGGGGTCTTTTTTTCCTTTTACCGCTTGTGGAAATAAAAAGTAAAGGGCAACACCAGCATGTTAGTGTAAAAAAATTACAAAAATTTACACTAACAGGCTGGTGTAGCCCCCAACTTTTCCTTTTCACAAGCGGTAAAAGGAAAAAAAGCCCCCCAAAATTTGTAGTGTAATTTCTCCCGAGTACGGAGATACCCCATATGTGGCCCTAAACTGTTGCCTTGAAATACGACAGGGCTCCGAAGTAAGAGAGCACCATGCGCATTTGAGGACTAAATTAGGGATTGCATAGGGGTGGACATAGGGGTATTCTACGCCAGTGATTCCCAAACAGGGTGCCTCCAGCTGTTGCTAAACTCCCAGCATGCCTGGACAGTCAGTGGCTGTCCAGAAATGCTGGGAGTTGTTGTTTTGCAACAGCTGGAGGCTCCGTTTTGGAAACCCTGCCGTACAAGACGTTTTAAATTGTTTATTGGGGGGGGGGGGGGGCAGTGTAAGGGGTGTATATGTAGTATTTTACCCTTTATTAGGTGTTAGTGTAGTGTAGTGTTTTTAGGGTACATTCACACTGGCAGGTTACGGTGAATTTCCCGCTAGGAGTTTGCACTGCGGCAAAGAATTTGCCGCAGCCCAAACTTGAAGCAGGAAATTTACTGTAAACCCACCAGTGTGAATGTACCCTGTACGTTCACATGGGGGGGCAAACCTCCAGCTGTTTCAAAACTACAACTCCCAGCATGTACTGACAGACCGTGCATGCTGGGAGTTGTAGTTTTGCAACAGCTGGAGGCACACTGGTTGGAAAACCTTCAGTTAGGTTCTGTTACCTAACTCAATATTTTCCAACCAGTGTGCCTCCAGCTGTTGCAAAACTACAACTCCCAGCATGTACTAATCACCGAAGGGCATGCTGGGAGATGTAGTTATGCAATAGCTGGAGGTACCCAACTACAACTCCCAGCATGCCGAGACAGCTGTTTGCTTTCTGGGCATGCTGGGAATTGCAGTTTTGCAACATCTGGAGAGCTACAGTTTTTAGACCACTGCACAGTGATCTCCAAACTGTGGACCTCCAGATGTTGCAAAACTACAACTCCCAGCATGTCCAGACAACAAACAGCTATGTGGGCATGCTAGGAGTTGTAGTTTTGCAAGATCTGGAGGGATATAGTTTAGAGACCACTGTATAGTGGTCTCAAACTGCAGCCCTCCAGCTGTTGCAAAACTACATATTCCAGCATGCCCAAACAGCTGTCTGGGCATGCTGGGAGTTGTAGTTTTGCAACATCTGGAGGGCTACAGTTAGAGACCACGGTCTCAGACTGTAGCCCTCCAGATCTACTTACCGGCTTCCATAGGATACCGGCAGCCGTCCTCTTCAGACGCACGTGACGCCGCCCGCCGATCAACGTCGCCGCAGCCTCCGGACGGGTAAGTGGACGTCGGCGCCCGTTCCCCTTCAGTTCCCCGTTCTGCCCCGCCTATTGTGGGAGGTCAGGACGGGGAAAACGAAAGTTAACCCCCCCGCCCCCGGTCTGCTATTGGTCGTCGCCTCTGACGATCAATAGCAGACCAATAGCAGGGATAGGAGGGGTGGCAACCCTGCCACCTCACTCCTATGCCTACAGGGGGATCGTGGGTGTCTTAGACAACCGCGATCCCCCTTCTATTCCGGGTCACCGGGTCACAATAGACCCGTATGACCCGGAATCGGCGCAAATCGCAAGTGTGAATTCACTTGCGATTTGCGCCGATCGCCGACGGGGGGGGGGGTCTGATGACCCCCCTGGGCATTTGCACGGGGTGCCTGCTGATAGATATCAGCAGTCACCCCGGCCCGGTCCCCGCCCGGCGCGCGGCGGGGACCGAAATTCCCACGGGCGTATGGATACGCCCTGGGTCCTTAAGTACCAGGACGTCAAGGCGTATCCATACGCCCTAGGTCCTTAAGTGGTTAAAGAGTACCTCTCATCAAATAAACTTTTGATATATTTTAGATTAATGAATGTTGAATAACTTTCCAATAGCATGTTAATGAAAAATATGCTTCTTTCTATTGTATTTTTCCCAATCAGTCATGTCAGCAAGCATTTCTGACTCATGCTGGAGTCCTAACCACTCAGAGCTGCCAGCCTGCTTTGTTCACAGCCAAACAGGCTGTGAACAAAGCAGGCTGACAGCTCTGAGTGTTCTCCTTTGTGAACAAAGCAGACTGGCAGCTCCTAGTGTTTAGGACTCCAGCATGAGTCTGAAATGCTTGCTGCCAGGACTGGTAGGGAGACCCCTAGTGGTCATTTCTTCAAAGTGGAAAATGAAATAGAAAGAAGCATTTTTTTAATAACATGCAATTGTAAAGTTATTCTGCATACATTAATCTATAATATATCAAAAGTTTTTTTGATGAGAGGTACCCTTTAACAGTAATTACAACCGGCAGACAGCAGCATCGGGACGAGGGATGCCACGAGTGTGATAGCTATTTTGTGCGCTGGGCGCACGAAATAGCTATCACACTCGTGGCGTCCCTTGTCCCGATGCTGCTGTCTGCCGGTTGTCATTACTGTTAATAAAGAGTCACCGTTCTCTCATCCACTCCGGTTAGTGCTATCTTCATTCTTTTATGCTGGATATCATGGTTGTTCTTCGAATTGAGTACCCCCGTGGATTGTAACTGTGTCAAGTGTCCGTTAGAGCTGTTTCATTTGAAGCAAGAGTATCACAGGAGCTGTGCCGAACGCTTTGCCTACTGCATCTTATAAATGATGTATGACCGGCGTCTACTTGTGCCTGTTATGACCTTAGCACTGGAGTTGGAGTATCCATGTAGACCTTCAGGTTTGGCACTCTTATTGGATAAAAGCCAACATTTTTCTCTTTTTTACTGCCCCTTTAATATTCAGTCTGAAATATTTATAGGGGTTTTCCCACAATGGACATGTGACTGTCATCATCACTGGGGTCCCCACTGATCACCAAATTGGGATCCCGAGTCCCCTGTTCTTCCTCACTGCAGAGCCGAAATTAGGAGAAATTTGGACATCACATGATTTGTCGACTGCACATCCCCGATTACACAGGGTGATGCGATTTGCGTATTTGTCGTATGACTACTGGGCCTATTAGTGGCCTGTTTGGACGATTATTGCCCAATGTAAAAGGGCCTTAGAAATCCCTTTCATTTTCATGCTAGGAAACCCCTTTCCATAAAAAGAGCCATATGAGAGCACTGAATAAATCAGAGAGTCACGGTATTAACTCTGACTGCGGAGAATGTAATACTACATTACACAGGAGGCGATGGACCTTATTTGGTGATAGACATTTGCACATCATATATTATTTCTTGCTCTATTCCCGGATGTGTTTTTTGGATTCCTACCCACTTCTAATTTATACTACCGGACTGAGTGTGTCTCTTCTACCTGTATCCCAGCAGAGTTGACCTATCAGCATCATACGCCCCCTGATACTGTTAGTTTAAATCATTAGACCTGTGGTCAAGCAGAGATATTTGGCTGTAATTCTGGCAGAGAAATATAAAACTAACCTAAGATAGGATCACGCCTAAGATAGGATCACATCAGTTTTTACCCTTTTGTTTTTCTCTCCAAAACGTACAGTGTGTTATGGTCATTTCACCTGTTTCAGAACCGCACCATCATAGTACATCACCTGCTGCAGATTGAAGAGTGCAGATTATATCAGAGTATTTTTGTATTTAAAAAACAAACAAAATAAACTTGCAAAAGGGTTAAAAAATTTGAACAGGACCCTTTCTTACCAGTATTACTGCTTTATTGTTTTTAGCATGAATTATCAGTTGCTTCTTACAATAGCTTTTCCCTATTCTGCATTATCTTTTTCTAAGAAATGAACTACAGCATGTGTGCACTGTATCATCTGTTGTGTACAAGGGAATTGCTTAGTAACTGTTTTCTATAGATACTTCGTCCAAGCAGTAGAAAACCTGTCCAGTGCCTGCTATACTGTTGCATAACTTGCTAAGGTGCTAGATCTTAAAGGGGTACTCCTCTGGCCAGCGTTCGGCAGTAAATGTTCCAAATGCTGTTTTTGCGCTGCGGGGGGTCTAACACGCCCCTCAGGACATCATGGCCATGCCCCCTCAATGCAAGTCTATGGGAGGGGGCATGATGACCACCACGCCCCCTCCCATAGAATTGCATTGAGGGGGCATGGCCGTGATGTCACTTCCGAACGCTGACCAGTGGAGTACCCCTTAACTGAAGGTCTCTAAGGTGCTAGCTCTTAACTGAACCTACGTCTTAGCCAGTCAGAAATGTCTATAGGGATAAATGTTGTGAAATGGGGTTGAAATTACCCTGTGCCCCATGCTAGTATGAGTCCTCCTGGTGCTCATACTTGTCAAACCCCCCAGCCAAGTTTACTGGTGCATCATACCGGTGAACTTGTCTGGACTCAGCCAGCAGACCACGAGCCCGTGATTCCTGAGTTTGTTGCCAACTCAGGAAACAAGATTGACATTGTCGGATTCACTGAAATTGACTATTTTAGTTTTTTCAGTGACTACTTTGTCAATCTGATGGTTGACCAGACGAACCTGTACACCCAACAGTTCGTCTCTGCAAACCCGGGCTCATTTTTAGTTAGACCCAATGGATGGTACGCCGTCAATGCAGCCGAAATGAGGAACCTTTTGGGGCGTTGTGCAGCATATGGGCCTAGTTAAAAAACCCAGAGGGACATCCTCTACCAGACCCCGCTCTACAGTATAGCTGATTCGGAAATGTTTGCATTATGCTGATAATGCGGTATGCCCCCCCCCCCCCCATTTTTGTGAGGCCTATGTCCCTGGAAGGGAGGTCGCTATTGATGAGTCTCTCATCAGCTTTAAGGGGAGACTCAGCTTCCGGCAATACATCCCAACCAAGCAGGCGCGGTATGGCGTGAAGATGTATAAACTTTGCGAGAGTACCTCAGGGTACACTTGCAAGTTTATGGTGTATGAGGGACGAGATTCCTGTGTTGAACCCCCAGAATGTCCCCCCACTCTGGGCGTTAGCGGGAAAATCATTTGGGGCCTTTTGCACCCATTGCTAGATAAAGGTTACCACGTTTACATGGATAACTTTTACACTAGTATCCCTCTCTTCACATCCCTCGCCGCCAGATCCACGGTTGCTGGTTGGACAGTCCGGAAGAATCAAAGAGGCCTTCCGCCCTATCCCCTACACGCTGTTATCCCCCGGGGTGAGTCCCGTGCCTTTTCCCATGAAAACCTGTTGCTGGACAGGTATAAGGAGAAAAGGGATGTCCTTATGCTCACCACAATTCATGGGAACGGCAGCACCCCTGTCCCTGTGTGAGGTACCACGGGACTGGTCCTCAAGCCTGATTGTATTTTGGACTACAATCAGTATATGGGGGGAGTTGATCTCTCTGATCAAGTCCTCAAGCCATATGATGCCATGCGGAAGACACAGACATGGTACAAAAAGGTTACGGTCTACTTGGTACAGGTTGCACTGGAAACACAGGGACATTCCTGCAGTTTCAAGAGGAAGTTCTAAAGGCCCTCATCTTTAGTGACCGCCAAAGAGCGGGTCAGAACACCTCCGGAACTGTGGTTCCCCGGATCGTCCCCAGCCAACACTTTCCAGGTGAGGTCCCCCACACTGGAAAGAAGGGCCGATCCCAGAAAAAATGCAGAGTGTGTCACAGGAGGGGGATTCGGATGGACACCACCAATCAGTGTGACACTTGCGCCGATCATCTGGGCCTCATCTGGGCCTCATTTTTAATCCTTTCCCCTAATTTTAATTCCCCAGAATTCTACTCCAATGTACCAGTCCAGAGTACATAGTCTTCCAAATGTTAAAACCAAACTCCCCCCCCCCCCCCCCCCAAAAAAAAAAAAAAAAAAACCTCTTTCCAAATACCCCTGATATCTTTTTTTTCCCCTCAAAAAAATGGGTCATGGGACACAGTTAACAGCATTGGGGGTTTGCAAGTTGCCTCAAATGCACAGCACTCTGTCCCCACCTGAGCGGGGTGCGCATTTGAGGTAACAGAATAGGGACGGCCACACACATTACATTTCCAGAATGATGATTCAGAGCAAAGGGTTTGGGGCGGGCATCATTTTTACTTTGGGCTATACTCTGGGTCATCATTCTGGGAAAATAATTGGCATATCAGTAGTAAAATTGCAATTTTTATTTTCCCCAAACTACACTTCATCCATTCCTGGAAAAAAAATTTAGGGAACACCCGTCTGTTCCAAATGTCCACTTCACCCCTATACACCTTCCCTAGGGGGTGTACTGTTTGTAATAGGCTCACATTTGGGTGTTCCTTTCTTCTATTTTCCTCTGAATGTATGTAACTGTCAGTTAGGTCCGTAACAAACATCCGCCTCAAATGCGAAGAGTTCTCGCTGAGCTCTATCGTATTTCCAGGCGACAATTCGGAGTCACATGTTGGTCGTTCCCAGAAAGATGAAGCAGAGCATAGGTTGAAAATTGCATTTTTCAAAATCTACCCTTCATCCATTCCTGGAAAATAAATTTAGGAAACTCCTCTGTGTTCAAAATGTCCTCTTTACCCCTATACCCATTCCTCAGGGTGGGTACTTTCTGTAATGGTGCCACATGTGGGTGTTTCATTTTTGTATATTCCTCTAAATGTATGTAACCGTCAGCTACTGATATGCAAATGCAAACAGACCACTTTGACTTCTGAGCCTTGTTGTGCGCCCGACCAGCACGTTACCCCATATGTGGATGTATTTCCATAGTCAGGAGAAAAAGCCCTCCAAAATTTGTAACCCAATTTTTCCCATTACCCCTTGTGAAAATGTAAAAAATTGGGTAAACCCAGCATTTTAGTGTAAAAAAAATCTTAAGTTTTTAATTTATGCCCCATTGTTCAAAAAATCTTTGAGGTGTAAGTACTCACTGTAACCCCTTGTTACCTTCCTTGAAGGGTGTAGTTTCAAAATTGTGGTCACTTGCGGGTTTTTTAATTTTTATTTTTAAGATTTTAGGTCAGAACCACAACCATTGCATAGCAAATCACCACTTTAGGCTTCAAATCTCATCAGTGCTGTCTCACTCCTTAGCCCTGTTTTGCACCCGCATAGGGCTTTACCACCATATATGGGGTATTTTCTTATTCTGGAGAAATTGGGCTACACATTTTGTGGAGCTTTTTTCCCCTTACTACTTATGAAACTAAAAAATGTTGGTTGATACTAGCAATTCAGTGTTAAAAATTATTATTATTTTTTTTTTTTAAACTGTTTATTTATAAACTTTTTTACATTTTTTCCATACAAAGTGAAAAGCAAGAGATATTCAAGTATAAAATACAGGGGTAAGATTAAAACAACAAAAACAAAAGGGATATGACATACATAACAATGTTGCATTCACTGTCGATTAAATTCAGACATGAAGATGCATATATCAGTAGTAGGCACTTGCAAAATCGGTATTCTTTTTCTTTTGTCTCTTTCTTGTTTTTGTTCTTATTATTTGGCTTAGATTTTCCCTATATTGCTTTTTCTTTTTTTTTTTTCTTTCTATTTTTCTGTTATGCTTTAAGTAAAAATAATTTTTTTGACTTTTACGGCCCACTGTTCAAAAGCGTGAGGTGTAAGTACTCACTAAAACCCTTGTTACGTTCCTTGAGGGGTGTAGTTTCCAAAATGGTGTCATATGTGTGGGGTTTCTGCTGTTCTTGCACAATGGGGGCTTTGTAAACCCACATTGTCCCCGACTTCAATTCCAACAAACTTTTCACTCCAAAAGCCCAATGGTGCTCCTTCTATTCTGAGCATTGCAGTGCGCCCGCAGAGCACTTTACATCTACATATGGGGTATTTTCTTTCTCAGGCAAAATTGCACTACAAATGTTAAAGGCCTTTTCCCCTATTACACCATTTGAAAATGAAACATTTGGGGTAACACTATCAATATAATGCGAAAAATCTAATTTTTCACTTTTACAGCCCACTTTTCAAAAAACCTTTGAGGTGTAAGTACTCATTGTAACCCTTGTTACGTTCCTGGAGGGGTCTAGTTTCCAAAATGGTGTCACATGTGGGGGTTTTCTGCTATTCTGGCTCCATAGGAGGTTTGTAAATGCACATGGCCCCCAACTTCAAGTTCAGCAAAATTGTCTCTCCAGAAGTCCAATGGTGCTCCTTCTGTTCTGAGACCTGTAGTGCGCCAACAGAGCACTTAACATCCACCTATGGGGCGTTTTCTTAATTGGGAGAAATTGGGCTTCAAATTTTGGGGTCCATTTTCTCCTATTACACCATGTAAAAATGAATTTTGAGTAGCACCTTCATTTTAGTGTTAAAAATTATTTTTTTTCATTTTCTCGGCCAAGTTCAACGCAAACCCGTCAAACACCTTTGAGGTGTTAATGCTCACTATACCCCTTGTTAAGTTTTTTTTTTTTTTAGCTGTTCTTGCACCCTGGGGACTTGCTAAATGCAACATCCCCCCCCCCCCCCCCAAAAGCCATTTCAGCAAAATTCTCTTTAAAAAAGCCAAATTTAGCTCCTTCTCTTCTGAGCATTGTAGTGCACCAGCAGAGCACTTAACATCCACACATGGGGTATTTCCATGCTCAGAAGAAATGGGGTTTAAAATTTTGTTCGGCATTTTCTTCTATTACCCCTTGTGAAAAAGAAAATTTGGGGTAACACCATCATTTTAGTGTTAAAAAAATCTAATTTTCCATTTGCACGTCCAACTTCAATGCAAAGTTGTCAAATACCTGTGAGGTGTTAAGGCTCACTATACCCCTTGTTATGTTTCTTGAGGGGTGTAGTTTCCCAAATAGTGTGTCATGTGTTTTTTTTTTCTGTTCTGGCACCATGGGGGCTTCCTAAATGCAACATGGCCCCCAAAAAACCATGACAGCAAAATTTGCTCTCCAAAATCCCACAGTTGCTCTTTCCTTCTTGAGCCATGTTGTGAGCCCGCAGAGCACTTTATTTCAACATATGAGGTATTTCCATACTCAAGAGAAATTGGGCTACAAATTTTGGGGGGCTTTTTCTACTTATACCACTTTTAAAAATGAAATGGATGGGGCTACGAGAACATGATAGTGTAAAAAATGCAGATTTTGATTTTTCTCCAACACTTTGCTGCTATTCTTGTAAAATACCTAAAGGGTTAACAAACATTCTGAATGTCATTTTGAATCCACTTCAAACTTGACTGGTCCCTAAAAAATTCAGATTTAGAACTTTTCGTGCAAATTTTTTAAATTGCTGCTATACTTTGAAGCCCTCTAATGTCCTCAAAAGTAAAAACATGTCAATGTTATGATGCCAACATAAAGTAGACATATTGTATTTGTGAATCAATATATAATATATTCGGAATGTCCATTTTCCTTACAAGCAGAGAATTTCAAAGTTAGAAAAATGCTAAATTTTCAAAATTTTCATCAAATTTGGGGATTTTTCACCAAAGTGGAATATGTTAAAGTGGAATATGTCATGAAAGAATAATCTCAGAATCGGAATGAAAAGTTGAAGCATCCCAGAGTTATTAATGCATAAAGTGACAGTGGTCAGATTAGCAAAAAAGGGCTGAGTCCTTAAAGGGGTACTCCGGGTCTGATTACCGGAGACCACGGGGCCGGCGGCGTGTGACGTCACGCCCCCGTGTGACATCACACTCCGCCCCTCAATGCAAGCCTATGGGAGGGGGGCGTGACAGCTCACGCCCCCTCCCATAGGCTTGCATTGAGGTGCGGAGCATGACGTCACACGGGGACGGAGGTGTGACGTCACACGCTGCTTGCCCCGTGGTCGCCGGTAATCAGACCCGGAGCGAACATGCCTCGGGGACTGATTTTAACTGGGGTGCTGCGTGCAAGATCACGGGGGTCCCCAGCGGCGGGACCCCCGCACTCAGGCATCTTATCCCCTATACTTTGGATAGGGGATAAGATGTCTAAGTGCCGGAGTACCCCTTTAAGGTGAAAATGGGCTGAGTCCTTAAGGGGTTAAAGTAAATTACAGCTGAACTGCAGTAACCTAGCATGTCCACTACACAGAGGATGGAGCTGTCAATGTCCAACTATAGTTCTCTGTGCATACCGGGGTTGCAGCTCAGGTATACAGCTGATGGGCAGGGGATCCGTTGTTAGCACCCCATCAGTCTTATAGTGATGACCTTTGGAGAGGCCATCCTTTTTTTTATGAATAGACAACCCCTTTAATCTGTCATGAATTTGGCCAACAAGTACAGCATAGTTAGATTGCAGGGATTGTATAAGCTTTGTTCACATCTGTTGAAGAAAATACAATAAAACCACAACTAACCCTATTATAGGTTATTGGAGTCCATCTGGAACATATGACGCAAATGTGAATGTAGCCTTTAGGAAATAAAAACGAGGGTTGCTTCAGGCACAGCCCATGAAGAAGGCCTCTCTAGAGCACACACAAGCCAATAACAATTATTGTGCAGTAGAATGGAATATAAAATATTCTGACATATATTTTTGTTGGTTTTGGCCACATGATGGGTCATATTGTATTGATATCTAGTGCACTTTATTAGTCAGAATATCATTCTACAGCACGGCTTCTCTAAGTTGTTCTCCTCAGGCCTTGTCTGCCAGACCTTGGTGATACCTGTGGGACAGAAGCCTATGATGTCTGTTGTCTCTTTAACGCAATATAACAGTATAAACATGAGAATTCTGTTCTGTGGCTAAACCAGATACTGCAGCCAGATGAAGTTAATGCGGCGGGACTGATCGGCACATGATCACTTCTGACCAGACTGCTTCACCAACAATTGGGGGGCTCCTCATTTGTAAAACCCGCCTCATAGCTGTAGATATGCACCAGTACAATGGATTCCTCATATCTGCCTCCAGGAAATAACTTTCTGTAATTTAACCATTCAAGCATATAACACTGTATAACACTGTAATGATGTCTGATAATTGTGTGATATTTATTTCTACTTTCAGCTTTTTAGTGAGAAAATAAGTGGAGCGGAAGGAACAAAACTTGATCATGATTTTCAAGAAATGGAAAGAGTAAGATTCATATTTTGATTTGTTTTGTTCGAATACATAGGTTCCTAATAATTTCCCATCTTTTCGTGTTTTCTATATGTTAAAATGTACCTGTCATTAACGAAAACTTTTTATATAATGTAGATAATGACATTTTTTGTATATTTGTAATATACATTGGTTAACAAATGTGTGTATTTTTGGGTGAAAAAATGCTCTGTCTGCAGCTTTTGCCTGTGTGTCTCTGTGAGGAGTCCAAATACAGGAAGTGAGGGCGGGACAAGCAGGACCTGGCTTGTCAATCATCCTGCTGTGTGAGCTGGGGGTGTCTCATAGAGCCTCACTGCACAGAGCCCTGCTTTTCCTCACTGCACAGAGCCCTGCTTTTCCTCACTGCACAGAGCCCTGCTTGTCCTCAGTGCACAGAGCCCTGCTTGTCCTCAGTGCACAGAGCCCTGCTTGTCCTCAGTGTACAGAGCCCTGCTTTTCCTCAGTGCACAGAGCCCTGCTTGTCCTCACTGCACAGAGCCCTGCTTGTCCTCAGTGCGCAGAGCCCTGCTTGTCCTCAGTGCGCAGAGCCCTGCTTGTCCTCAGTGCGCAGAGCCCTGCTTGTCCTCAGTGCGCAGAGCCCTGCTTGTCCTCAGTGTGCAGAGCCCTGCTTGTTCTCAGTGTGCAAAGCCCTGCTTGTCCTCAGTGGGCAGAGCCCTGCTTGTCCTCAGTGCGCAGAGCCCTGCTTGTCCTCAGTGCGCAGAGCCCTGCTTGTCCTCAGTGCGCAGAGCCCTGCTTGTCCTCAGTGCGCAGAGCCCTGCTTGTCCTCAGTGCGCAGAGCTCTGCTTGTCCTCAGTGCACAGAGCCCTGCTTGTCCTCAGTGCACAGAGCCCTGCTTGTCCTCAGTGCACAGAGCCCTGCTTGTCCTCAGTGCACAGAGCCCTGCTTGTCCTCAGTGCACAGAGCCCTGCTTGTCCTCAGTGCACAGAGCCCTGCTTGTCCTCAGTGCACAGAGCCCTGCTTGTCCTCAGTGCACAGAGCCCTGCTTGTCCTCAGTGCACAGAGCCCTGCTTGTCCTCAGTGCACAGAGCCCTGCTTGTCCTCAGTGCACAGAGCCCTGCTTGTCCTCAGTGCACAGAGCCCTGCTTGTCCTCAGTGCACAGAGCCCTGCTTGTCCTCAGTGCACAGAGCCCTGCTTGTCCTCAGTGCACAGAGCCCTGCTTGTCCTCAGTGCACAGAGCCCTGCTTGTCCACCCTCACTTCCTGTATTTGGACTCCTCACAGAGACACACAGTCAATAGCTGCAGGGCCAAAAATATACACATTTTTTTAACTAATGGATATTACAAATATACATATAATGATATTATCTACATTATATAAAACATTTTTGTTAACGACAGGTACACTATAAGACATACAAATTCTATATCTGGCTTGTTTGGGATTCATTCATATTTCAGTCTTGTGTAATGTGTAGGAGAATGAAACCTGTATGGTGGCACACATTTTTGGACTACCTTTTCAGAATACCTTTATTCCGGTATCCCGATATATGCTTCAGATGTAGCGTGAAAACATTATGTGAATGGGGCCATACTGGCACTCTCTTTGTGTACCACTTGGTGCATTGTATCATCCCATGGAAGCAATGTCACTGTTTTAATGCAGTATGCAGAAGAGTATGCTACAATTCTAGCTGGGGGAATCTAATATGACATATTGTGTAAGGAATATTATATGGTAAGAGTTAAAAAGAATGATGGACATGAATACACCTACTTTACTTGATAGAACACTCTCAGCTTACTGCAAGTACAATATAGTGTATGATTCTGTTAGTATTTGAATGGACTAAATAATTTTTTACTGATACGTAGGCTGGTTTAGGACTGAAAGAGTAAAGTTTCTCCTTAAAGGGCTACTCCACATCTAGACACCTTATCCCCTATCTAAAGTATGGGGATAAGATATCTGATTGCGGGGGTCCCGCCGCTGGGACCCCCGCAATTTCTGTGCAACACCCGGCGTTCACCAGGCCACCACCTCAGATAGACTTGTATTGAGGGGGCGGGCGTGACGTCACAAGGGGGGGTGGCGTTACGTCACGACCCCCGCCACCTGCTCTAAGCGTTAGGAACAAAATGTTCAGAAAGCTAAGACAGCGGAGTACACTTTTAAGGAGAAAGCCAAAAGGCTTGTATAGACCAGAGGTACTCCACTGGGAAATATATGCAAAGTAGTCCTCCTCCAGAAGGAAGAGAGTCTACTGTCTGGTGATACTTATTGTTGGTATCTTCCCTGCAAGTCATTGCCTGACCCCTTAAAGGGGTATTCCAGGCAAAAACGTGTTTTTATATATCAACTGGCTCCGGAAAGTTAAACAGATTTGTAAATTACTTCTATTAAAAAATCTTAATCCTTCCAATAGTTATTAGCTTCTGAAGTTGAGTTGCTGTTTTCTGTCTAACTGCTCTCTGATGACTCAGGTCCCGGGAGCTGTGAAGCTCCTATGGGGATATTTTCCCATCATGCACAGCTCCTGGGACGTGACATCATCATTGAGCAGTTAGACAGAAAACTTCAGAAGCTAATAACTATTGGAAGGATTAAGATTTTTTAATAGAAGTAATTTACAAATCTGTTTAACTTTCCGGAGCCACTTGATATATATATAAAAAAAAGTTTTTGCCTGGAATACCCCTTTAAAGAGCTTTAAAAAAATGACTGAGGAATAATAACTAAGTTACCCAGCTGTTACCGGGTTCTGGACCCTCATCTGTACAGGTTTCACATGTGCAGTTTTTAATGCAGAATCCAAAAGAAAAGGAATACTTTACATTCCTTTTGTATTGGCATTGGCTAAATATCATAAATGTCACATATGCATCTAACTTAATGGCATATTAAGAGGGTTTATATTTTTGCAAGCTCGAAAAGCATAAACACACTGTTATTTTGCATTTGTGTTTTTTTTTTTTTTTAGAAAATTGACATCACCAATAAGGTTGTAGCCGAACTGCTCTCCAAAACCACAGAATATTTACAGCCGAATCCAGGTAATATTCAGTCATTTTCTCTGTGTTTTCTGCTCACTTTGGAGTCTAGACATTATTATAATTGTTCCATTTCTCCTTATTTCAGCTTATCGAGCCAGGCTAGGAATGATAAACACCATGTCAAAAATCAGAGGACAAGTGAAAACTACAGGTTACCCTCAGACAGAAGGATTACTAGGGGATTCAATGCTGCGCTATGGCAGAGAACTGGGGGAGGAATCGGAATTTGGTGAGTGGGCATGTTGTACTTAATTAATACAATATAAGACTTATTTAGCAACACATGGCATGACTGGCAGTGACCGGGAACATCCATGCACACAGTTGTATATCTATACAGTCATGGCCGTAAATGTTGGCACCCCTGAAATTTTTCAAGAAAATTAAGTAACACATGTTTTGCTATAAACATGTTTGTTCTGTTTGTGTGTATTGGAACTAAACCAAAAAAGGGAGGAAAAAAGCTAATTGGACATAATGTCACACCAAACTCCAAAAATGGGCTGGACAAAATTATTGGCACCCTTTCAAAATTGTGGAAAAATAAGATTGTTTCAAGCATGTGATGCTCCTTTAAACTCACCTGGGGCAAGTAAGAGGTGTGGGCAATATAAAAATCACACCTGAAAGCAGATAAAAAGGAGAGAAGTTCACTTAGTCTTTGCATTGTGTGTCTGTGTGTGCCACACTAAGCATGGACAACAGAAAGAGAATAGAACTGTCTGAGGACTTGAGAACCAAAATTGTGGAAAAATATCAACAATCTGAAGGTTACAAGTCCATCTCCAGAGATCTAGATTTGCCTTTGTCCACAGTGCGCAACATTATCAAGAAGTCTGCAACTCATGGCACTGTAGCTAATCTCCCTGGGCATGGACAGAAGAGAACAATTTATGAAAATTGTCAACGCAGGATAGTCCGAATGGTGGATAAGCAGCCCCAAACAAGTTACAAAGATATTCAAGCTGTCCGGCAGGCTCAGGGAGCAACAGTGTCAGCGTGAACTATCCGTCAACATTTAAATTAAATGAAACGCTATGGCAGGAGACCCAGGGGGACCCCACTGCTGACACAGAGACATAAAAAAGCAAGACTACATTTAAAAATGAACTTTGTAAGCCAAAATCCTTCTGGGAAAACGTCTTGTGGACAGATGAGACCAAGATAGAGCTTTTTGGTAAAGCACATCATTCTACTGTTTACTGAAAACGGAATGATGCCTACAAAGAAAATAACACAGTACCTACAGTGAAATATGGTGGAGGTTCAATGATATTTTGCGGTTGTTTTGCTGCCTCTGGCACTGGGTGCCTTGAATGTGTGCAAGGCATCATGAAATCTGAGGATTACCAACGGATTTTGGGTTGCACTGTACAGCCCAGTGTCAGAAAGCTGGGTTTGCATCTGAGATCTTGGGTCTTCCAGCAGGACAATGACCCCAAACATATGTCAAAAAGCACCCAGAAATGGATGGCAACAAAGCGCTGGAGAATTCTGAAGTGGCCAGCAGTGAGTCCAGATCTAATTCTCGTTGAACACCTGTGGAGAGATCTTAAAGGGTACTCCGGTGGAAAACCTTTTTTTTTTTTTTTTTTTTTAAATCAACTGGTGCCAGAAAGTAAAACAAATTTTAAATTACTTCTATAAAAAAAATCTTAATCCTTCTAGTACTTATTAGCTGCTGAATACTACAGAGGAAATTATTTTCTTTTTGGAACACAGTGCTCTCTGCTGACATCATGACCACAGTGCTCTCTGCTGACATCTCTGTCCATTTTATGAACTGTCCAGAGTAGAAGAAAATCCCCATAGCAAACATATGCTGCTCTGGACAGCTCCTAAAATGGACACAGATGTCAGCAGAGAGCACTGTGGTCATGATGTCAGCAGAAATCTCTGTGTTCAAAAAGAAAATAATTTCCTCTGGAGTATTCAGCAGCTAATAAGTAGTAGAAAGATTAAGATTTTTTAATAGAAGTAATTTACAAATCTGTTTAACTTTCTGGCACCAGTTGATTTAAAAAAAAAAAAAATAAAAGTTTTCCACCGGAGTACCCCTGAAAAATTGCTGTTGGGAAAAGGCACCCTTCCAATAAGTGAGACCTGGAGCAGTTTGCAAAGGAAGAGTTGTCCAACATTCCGGCTGAGAGGTGTAAGAAGCTTATTGATGGTTATAGGAAGCTATTGATTTCAGTTATTTTTTCCAAAGGGTGTGCAACCAAATATTAAATTAAGGGTGCCAATAATTTTGTCCAGACCATTTTTGGAGTTTGGTGTGACATTATTTCCAATTTGCTTTTTTTCCTCCCTTTTTTGGTTTAATTCCTATACACACAAAGGGAATAAACATGTGTATAGCAAAATATTTGTTACTGCAATCCTTTTCTGTGAGAAATACTTCATTTTCTTGAAAAATTTCAGGGGTGCCAACATTTATGGCCATGACTGTATATATTTATTATTATTATTTATTTTGTATTAAGTGCATCTCTCAGCTTTTCCTCTATATACCGGTCTGTATCCATATAGCAGACGATGCTGCACAAGAAATGATGGCCACGCATTCAAGATTGTCGCTTTTAGTTTAGAAATGTGTATTCAATTTACCAAAATCCATTCTATCTGAATGAATAAAGAGCGTTTCATTTGGAGTAACTTCAACCCTTTCACTGCCAAGGACATGTGTAATATGTTAATACCTTACATGATTGCCATAGCTGAAATATAAGAGCTAGAATTTTATGCTATATTAAAACCTAGGATCTTAGCCGACAAGTGATACCAGGGCAAACCTAATGGTTAACTATTCTTGGTGTAGCACTACTTTGGAGTTGAAGCACAAAAAAAAGTAGTTTGTTCATGTTGTAGCCCCCGTTACTAATCTGGGAATCTATCTGTCCTCTAATTGTCCCATATAAAGGGTCTTTTTTTGCTGCTAAATCTAATCATGACCAGCGCCTCATTTCAGACAATTTATCTAATCTGTGACTTAAATTTTTTGTGGCATCTGAAACCCGCATGTTAACAGAGGCATACTTTTTCTTTTTTAGAGAGGTGTTATACATTTTAGGCTCTGCCAGGGACAGACTTGTTTTCATATTTTTATATAAAAGTTAATAAAAAAAAAAGTCAAACAATAATGCTAAAGTTGTATAAAGTCCCCGGTAAGGTTAGAGAGCCAGGTGACTTGTCAGAGGAGATTTTTGCTCTGATACATATCAGGCATTTTTCCATGAAAAGAGTGAAAAAATAAGCAGTTACATGTCTAATACCCCCCTGCGTCTTATCCCGTGAGTGTAAAGTGCTGACATTTTTACAGCATGTTAGGTTTCTAATTTAAAAAAAATGTATCTGTCATTGTAAAAATTGTCATCAAGCTGCTGCAGTGGAATTCAGTGTTAATTCTTGTTATGTAACATTATTCTATAAGGCTTCACCTGCATTGTGCATTCTCTGGCAGTTTTGATGTGATGAAATATTTCCAATACATGTCAGCATTTCTCAATGTATTAGCTAAAAGCCGTACACTAGAATACTTGTTATCTATTATGTATATATCACCAGAATATGTGGCAGTGTTGTATAGAGAATCTGTTCAGTCACAATCGTCTCTATTACCACTATGGCTTGCAGTCCCCTTCTCTATCTATTTCATATACCGTATAGACTCGAGTATAAGCCGACCCGAATATAAGCCGAGGCCCCTAATTTTACCCCAAAAACCCAGGAAAAATTATTGACTCGACTATAAGCCTAGGGTGGGAAATACATCCCCCCCCCCTGTCATCATCCCCCCCCTGTCATCATCCAGACCCCCGTCATAATCACCCCCATCATCATCACCCTGTCATCATCCAGACCCCCGTCATTAACACCCTCCTCATCATCACCGCCTGTCAATCCCTTCATCAGTGGTCTTTAACCTGCGGACCTCTAGATGTTGCAAAACTACAACTCTCAGCGTGCCCGGCTGTCCAGGCATGCTGGCAGTTGTAGTTTTGAAACCTCTGGAGGTCCGCAGGTCAAAGACCACTGCGGCCTTCGTCATCATCCAGCCCCCCCCCCCTTTAGTTTTGTTCCCTCGGCGGGAAGTTAGGGTGAGCTGGTCTGGGCCATCTATGCTGCAGGGACCGTCCGGTGGGGATGGTTAGTCGTTGTGGGCTGTCCATTTTCACCGGGGGGCCTCTTCTCCGCTACGGGCCCGGCCCTGGACTAGTGACGTTGCCTTGATGACGACGCACAGGGACGTTGCACATGAACGTCCCTGTACGTCCTCGTCAAGGCAACATCACTAGTCTGGGCCGGGCCCGTAGCGCGGAGAAGAGCCCCCCCGCAACGACTAGCCCTCCCCACCGGACGGTCCCTGCAGCATAGATGGCCCGGACCAGCTCATCCTAGCTTCCTGCCGAGGGGGGGTGAGTACAAAACAAAGGGGGGTTGGGGCTGGATGATGACGAAGGCTGCAGTGGTTTTCAACCTGCGGACCTCCCAGAGGTTTCAAAACTACAACACCCAGCATGCCCGGACAGCTGAAGGCTGTCCGGGCATGCTGGGAGTTGTAGTTTTGCAACATTTGGAGGTCCGCAGGTTGAAAACCACTGCAGCCTTCGTCATATACTCGAGTATATACAGTACACATTTGCAGTACTTGGTAAGGACATTACTCTTGATCTCACAAAGCTGTCAGCGATCTGCAGTTCATCAATAACTTTCCATTTACCAGGCAGCGCCTTGCTGGATGTGGGAGAAAGTATGAAACAAATGTCAGAAGTAAAGGACTCTCTTGATATTAATGTCAAGCAGAACTTTCTCGATCCTCTGCAGTCCTTGCAAGACAAAGACTTAAAAGAGATTTTGGTAAGTATTTATCATTTACCAGGTGTTATTATGTTTCCTATGGGAAAGCAGCATCTAAAACCATGTATACAGTATAATTTCCAGTGAGTTTAATGGGTATTCCTACTAGAAACGGGCTGGAATTACACATAAAGGTTT
Source organism: Hyla sarda (assembly GCF_029499605.1). Lineage (NCBI taxonomy): Eukaryota > Metazoa > Chordata > Amphibia > Anura > Hylidae > Hyla > Hyla sarda. Next base: position 131,816,411 of record NC_079192.1, on the reverse strand, counting down.
TGGCATATCATTTAATAAAAGCCCCAAATGGAAAGAAATAGTTAGAGAAAGACTTATCTGTCTCTGTCTACTTTTTGTATCAGTTGCTGCACCAAAAACTGCACCAAAGCTTTATATGTGATTCCAACCTAATTGTGGGATTCTGCCGGAATTGTGACGGAATTTATGTGTTCTCAGAACACAATATTCTGCCGAAATTCAAGCCCCCATTGACTTTAAAGAGGTTATCCAGGAAAAAACTTTTTTTATTTATATATCAACTGGCTCCAGAAAGTTAAACAGATTTGTAAATGACTCCTATTAAAAAATCTTAATCCTTTCAGTCCTTTTTAGCTGCTGAAGTTGAGTTGCTCTTTTCTGTCAAAGTGGTCTCTGATGGTACGTGTCTCGGGAACTGTCCAAAGTAGAAGCAAATCCCCATAGCAAACCTATTCTACCCTGTGCAGTTCCCGAGACAAGCAGAGATGTCAGCAGAGAGCACTATGGCCAGACTAGTAAAAACGTGGTGTGCATGCACCCTAAATGAGAAACCTTGGCGTTGGTGTGCGGGCTCTGGTGTGTCCTTCATATAAGGATACACTGGCGAATGTCTCAATTTTAACATCAGTGTTGAGGGATAGCCAATGTCATTGTATACATCTACCACAGTAGTGCACCTATATTCCTGTATTGTATTATTCTAATTGATACACATCCACACCGTTTATCTGGTGTAGGATTCTATTGTGGCACTTGTAGTCCACTGCAGGCATCCTCCATTGTATGCATTTTTATGCTGGGGATCGCCCCCAGCAACGGACTGCAAGGACAGGATCTGCTCCCCCAGTATATATGCACAACCGCATTTGGGGTTGAGCACCTCCAGCCATTTGAGACCACGTTTTTTGTTGTTTGTTTACCCTAAATGAGGGCCATTGTTTTGGTCAGAATTTTGCTTAGTATATTTAAAGGGGTACTCCGGTGGAATATTTTTATTTTTATTTATTTTTTTAAATCAACTGGTGCCAGAAAGTTAAACCGATTTGTAAATTACTTCTATTAAAAAACCTTTCAGTACTTATTAGCTGTTGAATACTACAGAGGAAATTATTTTCTTTTTGGAACATGTGAGCTCTCTGCTGACATCACAAGCACAGTGCTCTCTGCTGACATCTCTGTCCATTTTAAGAACTGTCCAGAGCAGCACATGTTTGCTATGGGGATTTTCTCCTGCTCTGGACAGTTCTTAAAATGGACAGAGATGTCAGCAGAGAGCACTGTGCTCGTGATGTCAGAAGAGAGCTCTGTGTTCCAAAAAGAAAATAATTTCCTCTGTAGTATTCAGCAGCTAATAAGTACTGGGAGGATTAAGATTTTTTAATAGAAGTAATTTACAAATCGGTTTAACTTTCTGGCACCAGTTGCTTTTTAGAAATTTAGTGGAATTAACACATAGTATTTTCCTGTGTTGTTTCCACTCCTTGTTGTGGTTAAAAATACTGAGCATAACCTTGACCAAAATACTATATGTGAACATAGCTTTAAATGACTTGCACTGCTCTTATTATGAGTTTTAAACACTTTTCTGTTGTGTCTTCAAAAATTTGGTTTGACTTGAAAAATAGGTAGTGACTTTTGGTTGAAGGAATGGGGTCTAAACGTCTCAAACAATTCCAGTTTAAAGGGTGCAGACTAAAAGCTGGTCTAAAGGTAGACTAGAATGTCTTTTAGATGTGCCAGATGTGTCAAACCAAAAATACACTGATACATCATCTGTCTAAAATTAGACAATTTTGGTAAATTGACACAATGTTCAGCAAATGAAAACTTTTTCAGTTTTTTCTATGTTTTAGTCCACAGTTTAAATCACTATTACATGTATCTTGGGAAAAGATAATTATATAATTATTGTATGAAGGCATCATGAATCTTGCACAGTTTAAATCAGTAGTCTCCAAACTCTGGCCCTCCAGATGTTGCAAAACTACAACTCCCAGTATGCCTGGACAGCCAAAGGCTGTCGGGGCATGCTGGGAGTTGTAGTTTTGCAACATCTGGAGTAGGGATCGACTGATAATGATTTTTTAGGGCCGATACCGATAATCTGTGACCTTTCAGGCCGATAATTTATACCGATATTCCGGTATAGGTTATCGGCTATTCCCCCCCCCCTCCCCCCTCCGGCCCCCCAGAAGCTGCTGCAGATCAATCATTTAAAGCGAGCGCTTTAAATCAATGAACTGCAGTGGCTTTTGCGGGGCCAGAGACGACCGCCGCCACCACCCGCTTCTCTCCCCCTGCCTGTCCTGTGGTCCTCCCTAGTCCAACCACCGCCGCTGCCCCCCCCCCCCCCTGCCTATCCTCTGGCCAGAGACCGCTGCCGCCACCCGCTTCTCTCCCCCGGCCTGTCCCCGCTGCCCCACCCTGCCCAGAGACCACCGTCACCCCATTGCCTCCCCCATCCCCGGTTTTATAATTACCTGTTCCCGGGGTCCGCACTACTTCTGGCTCCGGTGGCATCCTGCGCTGTCACTGTGCGCAGTGACGTCGCGTTGAGGACGTCACTCGTCATTGCGCAGCGCACAGCAACAGCGCAGGACGCCGCAGGAGCCAGAAGTAGCGTGGACCCCGGGAACAGGTAATTATAAAACCGGGGATGGGGGAGGCAATGGGGCAGCGTCGTCTCTGGCCGGCGGGGCATTATCAGCATATCGGCAAGGTAATTGCCGATACGATAATGTCCAAAATCGTGAATATCAGCCGATAATATCGGCCAAACCGACAATCTGTCGTACCCTAATCTGGAGGGCCACAGTTTGGAGACCGATGGTCTAAATGAATTGAATTTCTGATTTCTTTCTTGCTTCTGACCTCCAGTATCATTTGAAAAAGCTGGAAGGCCGCCGCTTAGATTATGACTATAAGAAGAAACGACAAGGAAAGGTTCCAGATGAAGAAATTCGACAAGCAGTGGAAAAATTTGAAGAATCTAAAGAAGTGGCGGAACGAAGCATGTTTAATTTTCTAGAAAATGATGTAAGTATGAGCTGTGATATGGAAGATGCACACACATGTTCTTAAAGCAACATACAGCATTAGGTTCCTCACATATCAGTAGCTAAAGATCATTCTAGTTATAATGGCACCTGGTTACTTGAAACTGGAGAATACAACCATTATACATGGGCATTTCGCTGGTAAATAGTATAAAAGGGCATATTGGGGGCAAATAGAGTCAGTCTTTGGTTGCTGCGTTATTAAAGTGCTGATGGGCTGCCTAGTAGTGCCATTTACCTGTATTACATGTACTGCTCTTTAACTGGCTACATGCACTACTTCTAAACTGACCAAGAGGTATTGCCCTTTACTGGTACTACATGTACTGCACTCTACCTGTGCTGCATATCCTGCTCCTAACCTGTACTACACCTTTTGTCCTTTACTTGTACTAAGATTACTGCCCTTTATCTGTACATGTCCTGCTACTAACCTGTACTACATATACTGCTCTATACCTATATTACGTGTATTACCGTTTACCTGTGCAACATGTCCTGCACTTTACCTGTACTACATGCACTGCTCTCTACCTGTACTGCATGCACTGCTCTCTGTCTGTACTGCATGCACTGCTCTCTACCTGTACTGCATGCACTGCTCTACCTGTACTACCTGTACTGCTCTCTACCTGTACTGCTCTCTACCTGTACTACATGTACTGCTCTCTACCTGTACTACATGCACTGCTCTCTACCTGTACTGCATGCACTGCTCTCTACCTGTACTGCTGCCTACCTGTACTACCTGTACTGCTCTCTACCTGTACTACATGCACTGCTCTCTACCTGTACTACATGCACTGCTCTCTACCTGTACTACATGCACTGCTCTCTACCTGTACTGCATGCACTGCTCTCTACCTGTACTGCTGCCTACCTGTACTACCTGTACTGCTCTCTACCTGTACTACATGCACTGCTCTCTACCTGTACTGCTGCCTACCTGTACTACCTGTACTGCTCTCTACCTGTACTACATGCACTGCTCTCTACCTGTACTACATGCACTGCTCTCTACCTGTACTACATGCACTGCTCTCTACCTGTACTGCTGCCTACCTGTACTACCTGTACTGCTCTCTACCTGTACTACATGCACTGCTCTCTACCTGTACTACATGTACTGCTCTCTACCTGTACTACATGCACTGCTCTCTACCTGTACTGCATGCACTGCTCTACCTGTACTGCTGCCTACCTGTACTACCTGTACTGCTCTCTACCTGTACTACATGCACTGCTCTCTACCTGTACTACATGCACTGCTCTCTACCTGTACTGCATGCACTGCTCTCTACCAGTACTGCTGCCTACCTGTACTACCTGTACTGCTCTCTACCTGTACTACATGCACTGCTCTCTACCTGTACTACATGCACTGCTCTCTACCTGTACTGCTGCCTACCTGTACTACCTGTACTGCTCTCTACCTGTACTACATGCACTGCTCTCTACCTGTACTACATGCACTGCTCTCTACCTGTACTACATGCACTGCTCTCTACCTGTACTGCTGCCTACCTGTACTACCTGTACTGCTCTCTACCTGTACTACATGCACTGCTCTCTACCTGTACTACATGCACTGCTCTCTACCTGTACTACATGCACTGCTCTCTACCTGTACTGCTGCCTACCTGTACTACCTGTACTGCTCTCTACCTGTACTACCTGTACTGCTCTCTACCTGAACTACATGTACTGCTCTATACCTGTACTACATACACTGCTCTCTACCTGTACCACATGTGCAGCTTTCTACCTGTACCGCATGCACTGCTCTTTACCTGTACTATATGTACTGCTCTCTACCTGTACTACATGCACTGCTCTCTACCTGTACTACATGTACTGCTTTCTACCTGTACTGCATACACTGCTCTCTACCTGTACTACATGCACTGCTCTCTACCTGTACTACATGTACTGCTTTCTACCTGTACTACATACACTGCTCTCTACCTGTACCACATGTGCAGCTTTCTACCTGTACCGCATGCACTGCTCTTTACCTGTACTATATGTACTGCTCTCTACCTGTACTACATGCACTGCTCTCTACCTGTACTACATGTACTGCTTTCTACCTGTACTGCATACACTGCTCTCTACCTGTACTGCATGCACTGCTCTCTACCTGTAGTGCTGCCTACCTGTACTACCTGTACTGCTCTCTACCTGTACTACATGCACTGCTCTCTACCTGTACTACATGCACTGCTCTCTACCTGTACTACATGCACAGCTTTCTACCTGTACTGCATGCACTGCTCTTTACCTGTACTATATGTACTGCTCTCTACCTGTACTGCTCTCTACCTGTACTACCTGTACTGCTCTCTACCTGTTCTACCTGTACTGCTCTCTACCTGTACTGCATGCACTGCTCTCTACCTGTACTACATGCACTGCTCTCTACCTGTACTACATGTACTGCTCTCTACCTGTACTACATACACTGCTCTCTACCTGTACCACATGTACAGCTTTCTACCTGTAACGCATGCACTGCTCTTTACCTGTACTATATGTACTGCTCTCTACCTGTACTACATGCACTGCTCTCTACCTGTACTACATGCACTGCTCTCTACATGCACTGCTCTCTACCTGTACTGCATGCACTGCTCTCTACCTGTACTACATGTACTGCTCTCTACCTGTACTACATGCACTGCTCTCTACCTGTACTGCTGCCTACCTGTACTGCTCTCTACCTGTACTGCTCTCTACCTGAACTACATGTACTGCTCTCTACCTGTACTACATGCACTGCTCTCTACCTGTACTGCATGCACTGCTTTCTACCTGTACTGCTGCCTACCTGTACTACCTGTACTGCTCTATACCTGTACTACATACACTGCTCTCTACCTGTACCACATGTACAGCTTTCTACCTGTAATGCATGCACTGCTCTTTACCTGTACTATATGTACTGCTCTCTACCTGTACTACATGCACTGCTCTCTACCTGTACTACATGTACTGCTTTCTACCTGTACTGCATGCACTGCTCTTTACCTGTACTATATGTACTGCTCTCTACCTGTACTACATGCACTCCTCTCTACCTGTACTACATGCACTGCTCTCTACCTGTACTACATGCACTGCTCTGTACCTGTACTACATGCATTGCTCTCTACCTGTACTACATGCACTGCTCATTATCTGTACTGCATGCCCTGCTCTCTACCTGTACGACATGTACTGTTGCTTACCTGTACTAAATGCACTGCTCTCTACCTGTACTACATGCACTGCTCTTTATCTGTACTGCATGCACTGCTCTCTACCTGTAATACATGTACTGCTGCCTACCTGTACTACATGTACTGCTCTTTATCTGTACTGCATGCACTGCTCTCTACCTGTAATACATGTACTGCTGCCTACCTGTACTACATTTATTGCTCTCTACCTGTACTACATGCGCTGCTCTCTACCTGTACTACATGCGCTGCTCTCTACCTGTACTACATGCGCTGCTCTCTACCTGTACTACATGCACTGCTCTCTACCTGTACTACATGCATTGCTCTCTACCTGTACTATATGCACTGCTGCCTACCTGTACTACATGCACTGCTCTCTACCTGTAATACATGTACTGCTGCCTACCTGTACTATATGTATTGCTCTCTATCTGTAATACATGTACTGCTGCCTACCTGTACTACATGTATTGCTCTCTATCTATACTACATGCACTGCTGCCTACCTGTACTACATGCACTGCTGCCTACCTGTACTACATGTATTGCTCTCTACCTGTACTACATGCACTGCTCTGTACCTGTACTACATGCATTGCTCTCTACCTGTACTACATGCACTGCTCATTATCTGTACTGCATGCCCTGCTCTCTACCTGTACGACATGTACTGTTGCCTACCTGTACTAAATGCACTGCTCTCTACCTGTACTACATGCACTGCTCTTTATCTGTACTGCATGCACTGCTCTCTACCTGTAATACATGTACTGCTGCCTACCTGTACTACATGTACTGCTCTTTATCTGTACTGCATGCACTGCTCTCTACCTGTAATACATGTACTGCTCTCTACCTGTACTATATGCACTGCTCTTTACCTGTACTACATGTGCTGCTCTCTACCTGTACTACATGCATTGCTCTCTACCTGTACTATATGCACTGCTGCCTACCTGTACTACATGCACTGCTCTCTACCTGTAATACATGTACTGCTGCCTACCTGTACTGCATACACTGCTCTCTACCTGTACTACATGCACTGCTCTCTACCTGTACTACATGTACTGCTTTCTACCTGTACTACATACACTGCTCTCTACCTGTACCACATGTGCAGCTTTCTACCTGTACCGCATGCACTGCTCTTTACCTGTACTATATGTACTGCTCTCTACCTGTACTACATGCACTGCTCTCTACCTGAACTACATGTACTGCTCTATACCTGTACTACATACACTGCTCTCTACCTGTACCACATGTGCAGCTTTCTACCTGTACCGCATGCACTGCTCTTTACCTGTACTATATGTACTGCTCTCTACCTGTACTACATGCACTGCTCTCTACCTGTACTACATGTACTGCTTTCTACCTGTACTGCATACACTGCTCTCTACCTGTACTACATGCACTGCTTTCTACCTGTACTACATACACTACTCTCTACCTGTACCACATGTGCAGCTTTCTACCTGTACCGCATGCACTGCTCTTTACCTGTACTATATGTACTGCTCTCTACCTGTACTACATGCACTGCTCTCTACCTGTACTACATGTACTGCTTTCTACCTGTACTGCATACACTGCTCTCTACCTGTACTACATGCACTGCTCTCTACCCGTAGTGCTGCCTACCTGTACTGCTCTCTACCTGTACTACATGCACTGCTCTCTACCTGTACTACATGCACAGCTTTCTACCTGTACTGCATGCACTGCTCTTTACCTGTACTATATGTACTGCTCTCTACCTGTACTGCTCTCTACCTGTACTGCTCTCTACCTGTTCTACCTGTACTGCTCTCTACCTGTACTGCATGCACTGCTCTCTACCTGTACTACATGCACTGCTCTCTACCTGTACTACATGTACTGCTCTCTACCTGTACTACATACACTGCTCTCTACCTGTACCACATGTACAGCTTTCTACCTGTAACGCATGCACTGCTCTTTACCTGTACTATATGTACTGCTCTCTACCTGTACTACATGCACTGCTCTCTACCTGTACTACATGCACTGCTCTCTACATGCACTGCTCTCTACCTGTACTGCATGCACTGCTCTCTACCTGTACTACATGCACTGCTCTCTACCTGTACTACATGCACTGCTCTCTACCTGTACTGCATGCACTGCTCTCTACCTGTACTACATGCACTGCTCTCTACATGCACTGCTCTCTACCTGTACTGCATGCACTGCTCTCTACCTGTACTACATGCACTGCTCTCTACCTGTACTACATGCACTGCTCTCTACCTGTACTGCTGCCTACCTGTACTGCTCTCTACCTGTACTGCTCTCTACCTGAACTACATGTACTGCTCTCTACCTGTACTACATGCACTGCTCTCTACCTGTACTACATGCACTGCTCTCTACCTGTACTGCATGCACTGCTTTCTACCTGTACTGCTGCCTACCTGTACTACCTGTACTGCTCTCTACCTGAACTACATGTACTGCTCTATACCTGTACTACATACACTGCTCTCTACCTGTACCACATGTACAGCTTTCTACCTGTAATGCATGCACTGCTCTTTACCTGTACTATATGTACTGCTCTCTACCTGTACTACATGCACTGCTCTCTACCTGTACTACATGTACTGCTTTCTACCTGTTCTGCATGCACTGCTCTTTACCTGTACTATATGTACTGCTCTTTACCTGTACTATATGTACTGCTCTCTACCTGTACTACATGCACTCCTCTCTACCTGTACTACATGCACTGCTCTCTACCTGTACTACATGCACTGCTCTGTACCTGTACTACATACATTGCTCTCTACCTGTACTACATGCACTGCTCATTATCTGTACTGCATGCCCTGCTCTCTACCTGTACGACATGTACTGTTGCCTACCTGTACTAAATGCACTGCTCTCTACCTGTACTACATGCACTGCTCTTTATCTGTACTGCATGCACTGCTCTCTACCTGTAATACATGTACTGCTGCCTACCTGTACTACATGTACTGCTCTTTATCTGTACTGCATGCACTGCTCTCTACCTGTAATACATGTACTGCTGCCTACCTGTACTACATTTATTGCTCTCTACCTGTACTATATGCACTGCTCTTTACCTGTACTACATGTGCTGCTCTCTACCTGTACTACATGCGCTGCTCTCTACCTGTACTACATGCACTGCTCTCTACCTGTACTACATGCATTGCTCTCTACCTGTACTACATGCACTGCTCTCTACCTGTAATACATGTACTGCTGCCTACCTGTACTACATGTATTGCTCTCTATCTGTAATACATGTACTGCTGCCTACCTGTACTACATGTATTGCTCTCTATCTATACTACATGCACTGCTGCCTACCTTTACTACATGCACTGCTGCCTACCTGTACTACATGTATTGCTCTCTACCTGTACTACATGCACTGCTCTGTACCTGTACTACATGCATTGCTCTCTACCTGTACTACATGCACTGCTCATTATCTGTACTGCATGCCCTGCTCTCTACCTGTACGACATGTACTGTTGCCTACCTGTACTAAATGCACTGCTCTCTACCTGTACTACATGCACTGCTCTTTATCTGTACTGCATGCACTGCTCTCTACCTGTAATACATGTACTGCTGCCTACCTGTACTACATGTACTGCTCTTTATCTGTACTGCATGCACTGCTCTCTACCTGTAATACATGTACTGCTGCCTACCTGTACTACATTTATTGCTCTCTACCTGTACTATATGCACTGCTCTTTACCTGTACTACATGTGCTGCTCTCTACCTGTACTACATGCATTGCTCTCTACCTGTACTATATGCACTGCTGCCTACCTGTACTACATGCACTGCTCTCTACCTGTAATACATGTACTGCTGCCTACCTGTACTACATGTATTGCTCTCTATCTGTAATACATGTACTGCTGCCTACCTGTACTTCATGTATTGCTCTCTATCTATACTACATGCACTGCTGCCTACCTGTACTACATGCACTGCTGCCTACCTGTACTACATGTATTGCTCTCTACCTGTACTACATGCACTGCTGCCTACCTGTACTACATGTATTGCTCTCTACCTGTACTACATGCACTGCTCTTTACCTGTTCTATATATACTGCACTGTTTGCTATACCTATTTCAAGATGACCTGCTCCTTTGGACACCAAGTTAGTGTTGCTCATTATAAGTAGATTCATGGGAACCACACAGAAGCTCTTTCTGATTTTTATCAGAACGATCTTGCTTACTTATCTGATACTATTCATTTTATTTAATGATATGTTTTTTTTTTTTTTATTGACATTTTGGCATTAGAACCAGTTATTAGTAGCAGTTCCATAAAGCTGGGGTCATCCTGAAAGAAATAAGGAACCACTGTATTAATTATTTGGCAATTTTCTACTTATCTGTGTATGTATGTATGTGTGTATGTATGTGTGTGTATGCGTATATATATATAATATATATATATATAGGAGTCAAGTCCTGGAAAAAAAAAGGTGAGGGAACTCATCCAAGATTTCCACTCAAGGGCTGGTGCTGCTAATGGGAACAGTGTACCTGCTGTGAAAAAAGTGCAGGAACTCAGTTCCCATGCGTTCTTGCTGCACTTATATATATATATATATATATATATATATATATATATATATATATATATACACACAGAGGCAGCATCTGGTTGAACAGCTCAATGAATAAATCATGGCCGTCCATTATTGGTACAGTCACATAATGACATCCTGCAAAAATCCTGTTGGTGGGAAGAGAGGAATTAGGTGACAGCTATCGTGGGTGTTGAGGAAACAATTGCCTCCTTCCTCAGATGTGATAACAATCTCGTCCTTATGAGCAGAGCACAAAACACAATTCATCATCGGGTGTAACACGCCATTACATGAATGAGCCATACTACACAAGGCTATTCATGTGTTATTGTGTTCACGTCCATAGATATTAAGCTGGATAGACATCACAAGGGGACACATGTCAAAGAGTGACAAGATGGGTTAACCACTTTTTGTCTTCATTTCCTTATGCCTTCTCAGTCATCATTACATAGAACTTTCAAAAGAAGAATCTGCAGTTTTCTGTCCATATTACTACTACAGCCAAGTGTTTCCCAACCAATGTGCCCCCAGCAGTTGCAAAACTACAAGTCCCAGCATGCCCGGACAGCCAACGGCTGTCCGGGCATGCTGGGAGTTGTAGTTTTGCAACAGCTGGAGGCACATTGGTTGGGAATCACTGTCCTAGCCTGACTGCAGATCATCAGATGAGGTCAGGTTGGGACTTGCAGGAGTAATACAGATGATACTAATGCAGCTTTAACTTGCCCGTGTATGAGGTGTTCCTTATCCTAGTTTTCTATAGAATGTAGCTGTGGATGACTAGATGTTGCTTTAGAGCTGATTCTATATTTTTTTGACTTACCGTACCCAGTGATGCTTGGTTTAGCCTGAAAACACTTGGTACACCTTACACATTGGTAAGCTTTATAGCACACCAGCCTGGGATTGGCATGCTGGGAGTTGTAGTTTTGCAAATGCTGGAGGCACCTTGGTTGGGAAACACTGGTTTAGACCAACTACTAGTTAGCATATTTTTCTCAAAAAGACTAAGCTGTAATTTTAGCACATTTTTGGTGCTTAATCTGCAATGATCAGACTCCCCATAGATAACAAATGGAGTGCTGGCAGCACATGCACAGTGCACGCCATTAATACTGGAGGACATTTCACCCCTGTCGTTGTGTCCCTATTCTACGGATAGGGGATACCTTTTGATTGTGGGATAACCCCTTTAAAGGTAGTCTGGGGAACTAAATTTATCAGACACCTATTACCTATCCACAGGATAAATGTCTGATCACAAGGGATCCCAGTGGTCCGTTCAGCCAATTACTTGACACAGTGACATCCTGCCGCAGCAGGTGATTGGCTGAATGGGCTGTTACTTGCCCTCATCCAGTGAGGTAGGTGTGGGAGCTCACTGAGGACGGGTAAGTAGGCCGTGTGCATACAGGAGACCCCAGCGGTCGGTCCCATCCCCCCCCCCCGTGATCAGACTTGTATCCTGTTGAGTACTCCTTTAAGCAACATTGTAAGGCTCCTTTCACACTATGTGTAAAAACGGATGTATAATAACGGATAAAATAACAGGTGCTAACAGCTGAATAAATATTCATCCGTTAAGACCCATTATAATATCCCTCACGTATGGCCGTAACACCTCTGCCTACAGACTCCCACAGCCGGGACAGACTTCTTTCCATGATGGGTGTAGTAGTTCCCTGGCTGCGGGAGTCTGCCGGTGGCTGGGGAGGCTACATTAGTGTTTGTACTACTACCCCCCATCATGGAACAGAGTCTGTTCCATTATGGGGGTAGTAGTACAGGGGCTGAGGAATTGATCGCACTGGGTCTCATTTCTGACACCCCATGCGATCAGAAGTTATTAACCCCTTAAGGACCGGGGTTTTTTCCGTTTTTGCATTTTCGTTTTTTGCTCCTTGCCTTTAAAAAATCATAACTCTTTCAATTTTGCACCTAAAAATCCATATGATGGCTTATTTTTTGCACCACCAATTCTACTTTGTAATGACGTCAGTCATTGTGCCCAAAAATCTACGGTGAAACGGGAAAAAAAATCATTGTGAGACAAAATTGAAAAAAAAAAACGCCATTTTGTAACTTTTGGGGGCTTCCGTTTCTACGTAGTACATTTTTCGGTAAAAAGGACACCTTACCTTTATTCTGTAGGTCCATATGATTAAAATGATACCCTACTTATACAGGTTTGAATTTGTCGCACTTCTGGAAAAAATCATAACTTCATGCAGAAAAATGTATACGTTTAAAATTGTCATCTTCTGACCCCTATAACTTTTTTATTTTTCCGTGTATGGGGCGGTATGAGGGCTCATTTTTTGCGCCGTGATCTGAAGTTTTTAACGGTACCATTTTTGCATTGATAGGACTTATTGATCGCTTTTTATTCATTTTTTCATGATATAAAAAGTGACCAAAAATGCACTATTTTGGACTTTGGAATTTTTTTGCGCGCACGCCATTGACCGTGCGGTTTAATTAACAATATATTTTTATAATTCGGACATTTCCGCACGCGGCGATACCATTTATGTTTATTTTTATTTACACTGTGTTTTTTCTTTTATGGGAAAAGGGGGGTGATTCAAACTTTTAATAGGGAAGGGGTTAAATGATGTTTATTCACTTTTTTTTTGCACTTTTTTTTTGCAGTGTTATAGGTCCCATAGGGACCTATAACACTGCACACACTGATCTTTTACATTGATATATGGTTTCTCATAAGAAACCAGTGATCGATGATTCTGCCGCATGACTGCTCATGCCTGGATCTCAGGCACTGAGCAGTCATTCGGCGATCGGACAGCGAGGAGGCAGGTAGGGGCCCTCCCGCTGTCCTGTCAGCTGTTCGGGATGCCGCGATTTCACCGCGGCTATCCCGAACAGCCCACTGAGCTAGCCGGCATGCTTTCGGTTTCACTTTAGACGCGGCGTTCAACTTTGAACGCCGCGTCTAAAGGGTTAATAGCGCGCGGCACAGCAATCAATGCCGCACGCTATTAGCCACGGGTCCCGGCCGTTGTTATAGATCGGGAGTGGACACATGACGTTCCAGTACGTCATGTGTCCTTAAGGGGTTAAACAGGGGAGTGGGTGGCATGCTGCGCTCCCCTGCGATGTATGATGTATTTACTTTCATTTTTAAATTCCCCACTGGCCAGATGCGTTGCTGTAGAATACTTTTCATTCATAGCGCTGCCAAGGCATTTGATTATAGAAGCGCTGTCGGGGCCAGACATATGGATATATGTCTGACCCCTGCAGCGCATCTATATACAGATGCCGCTGCAGTGCTATGAATGACAGGTATTCTTTCAGCAGCACATTGCGCCAGCCAGATGCGCTGCTGTAGAATACTTTTCATTCATTGCGCTGCCTGGGGCTTATGATAGCGATGCGGGGGGAACATATATATATGCGCTGCGGGGGGAACATATATAAATGCACTGCGGGGGGAACATATATATATATATATGCGCTGCGGGGGGAACATATATAAATGCACTGCGGGGGGGGGGACATATATAAATGCGCTGTGGGGGGGACATATATAAATGCGCTGTGGGGGGGACATATATAAAAGCGCTGTGGGGGGAACATATATAAATGCGCTGCGGGGGAGGGAACATATAAATGCGCCGTGGGGGGGAACATATATAAATGCGCTGCGGAGGGGACATATATAAATGCGCTGTGGGGGGATGTATATAAATGCGCTGCGGGGGGGACATATATAAATGCGCTGCAGGGGGAACATATATAAATGCGCTGCGGGGGGAACATATATAAATGCACTGCAGGGGGAACATATATAAATGCGCTGCGGGGGGACATATATAAATGCGCTGCGGGGGGAACATATATAAATGCGCTGTGGGGGGAACATATATAAATGTGCTACGGAGGGGACATATATAAATGCGCTGTGGGGGGGAATGTATATAAATGCGCTGCGGGGGGACATATATATGTCCCCCCTGCAGCGCACTTATATATGTCCCCCCTGCAGCGCATTTATATAAGTGCGCTGCGGGGGGAACATATATAAATGCGCTGCAGGGGGAACATATATAAATGCGCTGCGGGGGGAACATATATAAATGCACTGCGGGGGGAACATATATAAATGCGCTGCGGGGGGACATATATAAATGCGCTACGGGGGGAACATATATAAATGCGCTGGGGGGGGCAAGATATATAGAAGGGCTGTGGGGGACAGATATATACCCCCCAGCGATTCTATATATTTTTCCCCGCCACAGCGCTTCTATTTGAAAACCCCTCTGGGAGCCCTGAATAGTTCAACAAGTCTGTTCCATGATGGGAGTAGTAGTAGTCCCTCAGCACTGCAGGAGTCTGCTGATGTCACCTCTTCTGATCATGCTCACAAGTAATAACGGATATTATAAACCAGGTGCAAAGGGATGACAGAAAGGCTCATCCGTCAGCCATAGACTTCAATGTTAAAAATAACGTCCGTTCATTTACCTGTTTCTTGTGACTGAAGAAAAATTAGTGCATGTTCCGTTTTTTCTTCCATCACAATTAACGTCCGTTATTCATGACGGGATATAACAGGTCATAATGGATCATCAAAAAATCCCATAGACTTGAATGGGATTTTGTAATGGATGTTTAACATCCGTTATTAAGGCTTTTAACCAATGAATTTTTTAGTGTGAAAGCAGCCTAACATCAATGTGAGGTACATGTATCCCAAATCTATGAGGCTAATATGATTGATTCTGTTTCCGAGAAGCCTGTTATGTTTTACGCTGAACTGTGTCCTGTATGATCCATTTCATCAGTATGCATAATTCAGTACATCAGTAATTCAGTACTTACAATGCTCTCTGCAATTAATATTAAAAGCATCTCCCAGAATCGGCAGACACATTAATATTCATTTTTAGAAAATTCCATGGGATATAAATAGAAGCCTACATGTATATGCAGAGCACTAGACCTTTCACTGTATATGTGGTCGTGTTCAGGAACATTTTACAGGGTGAAACGTGTGATATCTTTGACACGGCCTTATTGCAATACCCTGCAGGAGCCATACATCTAGATCCAAGCATCGGGTGTGATCTTATCCATTTAGATCCCAAAGACTTTCCCAGAGCAATGGCTCTAAATATACAACACATGCAAACAACTCTAATATGGGGTGTGCGTGCCCGTAGGGAACCCTGGAGGATGGACAGTATTACATGAGAAGTTAGTCAGATAAGTAGACCAGTCGTCTCATGTGGAAATGATTGTATTATGGTCATATGCTGCCCTCTAATGGTAGTTTGTAGAATGCATAAAATATATGTAAGATTATGTCATATGATTTGGCATTTTTTTACAGCTATGGCATCTTGTGGATATTTTAGATGCCTATTATTTTTACCATTCTAGCTTCAGTATACATTTTTTATAGTGACCAGATGTGCAGTTGTAGTGAACAGGACTTTATATGTCACATTAACCGTATGACAGAAAACTGGATTATCTGGTATAGATTTATTCAGTCTTATTTCTATATACTCATTTATGGGACTTTTTGGGTGGACACAGTTCTTGACAACCTGACCACCCAGTGTGGGGTGGTATCTCTCCATGCCTAAACGAAAGGTCGGGCAGGAGAGTAACATCGAATGGACACTTTAAAGTGGTTATGTTCACTCTCCTGACCGGTCTGTAGATACTTTTATTCAAATATTAAAAACAATTCTAGAGTATCTTTTCTTAGAATCTCTCTGTGACAAGTGGCTGGGTGATACATTCACCATGACGATAGGATGTTGTCAACACAAGTGTAGACAGGAGATAGAAAAACGGAGGCACTCACGTTACTGTAGATCAGGTGCCGGATTTCTCTATTCACAATGCATTACTTCAGTAAGGCTGGGTTCACACCATGTTTTTGCAATACAGTTCCCGTATATGTTTTCAATTTGAAAAGCGTACGGAACCATATTGAAAACCGCACGCATTGACTCTCCATTGAAAACCGTATGCCAAACGATGCATCCGGTTGTGTCCGTTTTGCATCCCGTACGGTTTTGTCAGTTTTTTCCCCTGTTCCCAAAACCGTAGCCTACCACTGTTTTTGGTCTGGGTGTAAAACCGTATTGAAACGTATCAGTTTTTTTTTTAACATGGGTGTTAATGGGAACCGTACAGAACTGTATGTGCGTACGATTCCATCCGGTTTTTGACTTTGCACAGTTTTTTTCTTGAAATTTCAATCAAACAAGGGAAACTTTATTCATAATGGAGTGAAAAGTTAAAACGTATACTTTTATTTTTTTTTAAACGGATGTAGCTGGACATCATTTTTCAAACCGTATACTGATTAAAATGTGTACACACATTTTGATACAGTTTAGGCCGCATTCACATCTCGTTTTTGCAATACGGTTCCCGTATCCAGTTTTAGTGTAAAAACCGTATGGAACCGTATTGCAAACCGTATGTATAGACATGTCATTGAAAACCGTATGCCAAACTTAGCATCCGGTTGTGTACGTTTTGCACCATTTACGGTTTTATCCGTTTTTTTTCCGTATACAAAACCGTAGTCTACTACAGTTTTAAGTCCGGGTGAAAAAACAGATACAACCTGTATACCTTTTTTTTTTTTTTAATTGGTGGTCAATGGGAACCGTACAGAACCGTATGTGCGTACGGTTTTATCCGGTTTGCACAATACGGTTTTGGAGTTTGCACATGCGCAGTGCATGCCTGAAAGTTCTTCCCACAAGTAGAACCAGAAGAACTTTATTTAATTAAGGACAAACATAAAACTGTATCGTTTTTTTTAACCAAAAAACTTATTAAACCGTATGCAATCGGACATCCGTTTAAAACTGTACAGAGGTATATACAGTTGTATATGGTTCAGTCCGGTTTTGAGACATATACGTTTTTTTTTATTAAAAAACTGATACGGGAACTGTATCGCAAAAAACGAGATGTGA